>NW_027331932.1:0-127287 GCF_048418815.1 Hemitrygon akajei
GATTTGGCATTTTTACTACAAATAACGCATCCTGAAAAACTCTACATAACCAGGGAGAAAGTAAATCTGAAAAAGATTTTTAAAATTCTGATATATACCCATCCGGGTCAGGTGCTTCACTAGAGTTAATCGAAAAAAAATAGTTTTCTTAATTTCCTCTTTAGTAATGGATGCATCTAATGCTAAACGTTCATCAGCTTCATTAATAAATTAAGAATAATTAATTTCATCATGGTTAACCGTCAAAATACATCACGTCTACAAACTTTATTAATCAGATTCTTCGCCAAAGCAGCTTTCAATAGTTGACCAATAATATACTTGATTTATCACCATGAATATAAAATTGACTCTTAGTTTTAAGTAATTGGTTTTCAATCGGGGATGTTATTAACAAACTATGTTGCATCTAAAGTTCAACTGTCTCTTCATAAAGCTCCAGATTGGAAGCAATGGAATATATATGTTTTATCAGTGTCTTTAATCTTATCAACCAATGTACATATTTCACTGTTAATTCGTTTTTAAAATTCTGCGGAGTATGAAATAATTTTCCAACGGGTATATAATGTGAAGGTATCCCATAATATCCCATCAGCAATGTTTTCCGCTGAGTTAGTTGAAAAGAAAAAAAAAACAATCTGTTCATTAATAAAATTAACGAATTTTAATTTGTGTAGCAAAATAGAGTTGAACAGCCATTGTCTAGTTCTAAAAGTTACATCAATTAATTACATTGATAATTTCAACGCGCGTGATCGGAAATGGCGATTGCATCATACGCACACGCAGTTGCAGACGAAACTAATCGAGAATCAAAAAAGAAATAATTGATTCTAGAGTAATTATGATATACATGAGAAAAAGATGTATATTAGGGTGTAAAAACCTCCAAATTTCTAAAATTCCTGAGTCAACTAAAATGAATTAATAAAAGTAGCAGATTTGTTCTGAAGTACCTGATTAGGAGCAGACCTATCCATCATAGGATTCAGACACCAAGTAAAATCTCCGCCCACTATAAACATATATTCATTTAAAATTGGAAGAGGTACAAATAAATCCTTAAATGATTCAGGACAGTCAGTACTCGGTGCATAAATGTTAACCAAAACTACTTTTTGTTTATAAAGTAAACCAGTAATTAATTAAATCTACCATGTGGGTCTGAGATTATATCATAATAAACAAGTGAGCTCGAGGTATCTATGAAAATTGAAATGCCTTTCGCTTCGGTCGATGAGATAGAATGAAACTGTTGCCCTCTGCAAAACCTAAAAAAACCCCGCTGATTATCTTCCCTGACCTCATTGAAGCCTATCAAACGTTGAAGATCCTCGATAGAGTGGGTGTGGAGAAAGCCTTCCTGAGGTGGGGGCGGGGGCGATACTAAAACTAGAAAACATGGCCTCAGAATGGTGGGATGTCCATTTACATCGGAGAGTGGGAGGAATTTATTTTGCCGGAGAGGGGTGAACCTGTGGAATTCGTTGCCACAGACGCCCATGGAGAAGAGGTTACTGGGCATATTTTTAGTCGGAGTTTGATTGGGATTCAGCCAACTTAATCAGCAAAGATGAAATGTTGGGGCAGACCCGATGGGCCAAGTGGCTTAAATCTGCCACTCCCAATGATTTGAAGTTCCTGGGAATCTGACTGTCAGCATCTCAAAGGATCTACATTGGACCCAACACATTCAGCCTGATGCGAAGTAGGTGTTACGTTCCCGACCGGACAGCTTCAAACATCCAGGTGGCGGAGAGTAGTAAGGTGTCTCTTTCCCTTTAAGACTCGGACTGCCGTTTATTATCTGTCAATCTTCCTTCATGGAATGTATGTTCCTCGCACTGAGCTCTCAGCTCTCAACCGGAGGAGATCCGTGTCTTGTACTGCTGTTTGTGACTTTATCTTTCGATTTCATCACTGTTGTCCTGTTTATTTCAAGTCTGAGTCGAAGTGTGTTCGAGAATTTAATTGCCACTTGCTTTCATCACCATCTATGGCTCTCTCGTAACAGAAGGGATGACAACGTTAGGAGTTTGGGGTGATGAGGTCTCTCATTTATAAACCATAGAACTATAGAACATTACTGCATAGAAACAGGCCTTTTGGCCCTTCTTGGCTGTGCCAAACCATTTTCTGCCTAGTCCCACAGACCAACACCTGGACTATATTCCTCCATACATCTTTCATTCATGGAGCTGTCCAAGTGCTTTCTTAAAAGTTAAAAGCATTTACCGCTTCATCTGGCAGCTCATTCCACACCCGCACCACTCTCTGTGTGAAGAAATCCCCCTAAAGTTCCCTTTAAACTTTTCACCCTTCACCCTTAACCCATGACCTCTGTTTTTTTTTTTGTCTCCTAGCCTCTGTGGAAAAAGCCTGCTTGCATTCACTCTATCTATACCCATCATAATTTTATACACCTCTATCATGTCATCTCTCTATCTTCTACGTTCCAGTGAGTAAAGTCCAAACCTATTCAACCTTTCTCTGTAACTCAGTTTCTCAAGTCCCGGCAACATCCTTGTAAACCTTCTCTGCACTCTTTCAACCTTATTAATATCGGTTTTGTAATTTGGTGACTAAAACTGCACACAATACTCCAAATTCGGCCTCACCAATGCCTTATATAACCTCACCATAACATTCCAAGTCTTATACTGAATTAGACTGATTTAGAAAGGCCAATGTACCAAAAGCTCTCTTTACTACCGATTCTACCTGTGAAGCTACTTTTAGGAAATTATATATCTGTATTCCCCGATCCCTGTTTTCCACTGCAGGCCTCGGTGCCTTACCATTGGCATTGTATGTTCTACCTTGTTTTTTCCTTCCAAAGTGCAATACCTCACACAGTAGTCCATCTGCCATTTCTTTGCCCTCTCTAAGTCCTTCTGTAGCCTGCCTACTTCCTCGAAACTAACTGCCAGTCCACTTGTCCTCATTTGGTCTGCAAACTGTGGAGCCACGTTCAGGGATCTATGAACACGGAGCGCAAGGCCGCTCTGCTCATCGAAACAGTTTTGTCTTTAATAGTGTGCTATATGTTTGTATTTGTCCGGGTTGAACTCCACTGTCATTTCTCCAACCATATCTGCAAGGGATGTCAGCAGAGCGGCAATGACTTTAATTTCTGGGGGAAAAATACGAGGAAGGTGCAGGACATGTGTATTCCTAAAAATGGAGAAGTACTCAATTCTCAAGAAGTATTTAATTGTGGCCGAAAAGGGAACTCAAGGCTCTTGTAAAAGCTAAAGAAAGGACAGACAATTATTTATCCCGCGATCAAAGAGAAATAAAGACACAGACATCGGTGTATGGTTAACCCTTGAATTCGTGATCACGTTGCCTTACGACTCCGCCAAAGTCAGGTTATATCTTAAAATTATACAGCGAATTTTGGGCGATAGCCAACAGCCAAATATACTCAGTGAGCAATTTCAGGAAGCACTTGTTGGATATCAGCCAGACTACGAAGGCTTCCGTGCGGTGCACTAAATTAGAAGTGCACATCTGCTGTCAGTTCCTCCATCACCAAGACAGTTTCGCAGAAAAGTTAACATTACCTCATTCTTGGTATAAAATGTGGTTAGCTTTTGTTAGCTCGCACAAGCAAGGCAGCGTCTGCATCTTATCCTGTGGCCTCAGTCTTCAGCTAGTCAAGCTTAGCAACAGTATTTAGTTTTTGCACAATAAAACAAAGTAACTTATCATAAGAACGTAAGACTCAGGAGAAAAATTAGACCATTTGGCCCATTGAGTCTGCTCCACCATTTCATGCTGGATGATCCAATTTACTTCTCAGCCTCAATCCCCTGCCTTCTGCCAGTAATCCTTTAAGCCCTGAACCTCTGATATAAATATACAAAAGGAAATCTTAGCTTGTCCTCCACGGCCGCCTGTAGCAAGGAAATCCACAGATTCACCGCTCTCTGGCTAAATACATTTCTCCTGGTCTCTGTTCTTAAAGGTCGGGCCACTCTTCTAAGTCTTTCTCCTCTGGGCTTCGACTCCCCAAACATAGAAACTATCCGCTCCACAACCACCCGATCAAGGAATTTAAATAAATAGATTTCAATGGGGCCACCCTTCTTCCTTCTAAATTCCAGAGTGCAGACCTAGAGATATCCAGCACTTCTCATATGAGGCCCTTCAAGCTTGGAAACATTTTTGTGAACCTCGTTTGAACCCTCTCCACTTTGAGCACAATCTTTCTAAGATAAGAGGCCCAGAACTGTTCACAATACTCCACGTGAGGTCTCACCAGTGCTTTATAAAGTCTCAGCATCACACCTTTCCTTTTATATTCGAGTCGAAATGCTGACATGCATTTTCCCTCCTCATCACAGAATCAACCTGAGAAGGTTACAACATCGGCACAACATTTTCGGCTGAGGGGCAGGGAATATGCTGTAGATTTCTATGTTCAACCACCAAATCAACCATTAGGGAATCCCTCACAAGGACTTTAAAGTCTCCTTGAATCTCTTTTTTTTCTGATTTCTCTCCATTTAGAAAATAGTCAACCATTTTACTTTCTCCCAAAGTGCATGACCATGCATCTTTCAACACAGCAGTACATCTGCCATTACTTTGTTTTCTGTAAGTCTAAGTTTTTCTGTAGCCTCTCTACTTCCTCAAAACTACCTGCCCCTCCAGTTATCCTCATATTGTCTGCAAACTGTGGAGCCACGTTCATGGAGCTACGAACACGGACCGCAAGATCCCTCTACTCATCGAAAAACAGTTTTGTCTTTAGTAGTGTGCTAAATCTTTCTATTTGTCCGAGTAGAAATCCACTGTTCTTTCTCCAACCACATCTGCAAGGGATTTCAGCAGAGCTGCAATGGCTTTCGTTTCTGGGAAAAAATGAGGAAGGTGCAGGACACGTGTATTCCAAAAATAAAGTTCTCAGTTCTCAAGAAATATTCAAATCTGGCCGAAAAGGGAACTCAAAGCTCTTGTAAAATCTAAAGAAAGGGTTTACAAGAAAATAACAATTTGTGGGAATGTAATCATCGGTTCGGCTCCCGGCTTCATCCGGGTGATGGTAGCCCCCGGGGCGAGAAACTTACGATACCTCGTTTGGGTGGATGCTGTACGATGTTTACAAACAGTACAGAATATGAGAGTAAACGATTCAGCTTTATAATTTGTCCATATGGTTTGCAAAGCAACATAAAAAAGGGGCACATTCTCATGAAACAGTCTAATGTGCAAACGTTGGAGCTCACAGTGTCGATCATTTGTTTCCGTCGACCTCTCCCGAGCGTAGTCGACCCTCGGGCCCACGCACCTCAGACCACTCCGTCCAGCAGTCATAGAAACATAGAAAGACTACAGCACAATACAGGCGCTTCGGCCCACAATCTGTCCTTACCATCGGAATTACCTTGGGTTACCCATAGCCCTCTATTTTTCTGAGTTCCATGACCTGTCCAGGAGACTGTTAAAAGAGTCTATCGTATCAGCCTCCACCACCGACGCCGGCAGCCCATTCCGAGCACACACCACACTCACCAACCAAAAAAAAGCCTGACATCCCCTCTGTACATAAAACTGCGCCCTCTCGTACTACCCATTTCAGCCCTGGTGAAATCCTCTGACTATACACACGATAGAAGCCTCTCATCATCTTTTACACCTTATCAGGTATTCTATCATTCTCCGTCGCTCCAAGGAAAAATGACCGAGTTCATTCAACCTCATTCTCATAAGGCAAGCTCCCCAATCCAGGCAACATCCTTATAAATCTCCTCTGCGCCATTTCTATCATTTGCACATCGTTCCTGTAGTGAGGCAACCAGAACTGAGCACAGCACTCAAGGTGAGGTCTGACCCGGGTCTTATATAGCTGCAACATTTCCTCTCGGCTCTTCAACCCAATCTTAAGGTTGATGAAGTCCAATGCAGCATATGCTTTCGTATCCATAGAGGCAACCAGCGCCACAGCGTTGAGTGTCCTATGCTCTCGAACGCAAGACCTCTCTGATCGACCACACTGCCAAGTGTCTTACAATTAATACTATATTCTGCCATCATATATGACCTACCGAAATGAACCACTTCACACTTATCTGGTTTGAACTCCATCTTTCATTTCTCAACCCAGTTTTGCATCCTATGAATGTTCCGCTGCCAGCTGTGACAGACCTCATACACCCCAACCTTTGTATCATCCTCAAATTTACGAACCCCCACCTCAACAACCTCATCCAGGTCATTTCGAAGAGTAGGGGTCCCAGAATAGATCCCTGAGAAACGCCATTGCTCCCTGGCCTCTATTTAGAATATGACCCGTCTACAACCACTCTTTCCCTTATGTAGGCAAGGTAGTTCTGGATACACAATTCAATGTCCCCTTGGGTCCATGTCTCCTTACATGGGATACAGTATCAAATGTTCGGTGAAATCGATATACACGACATCTTCTTCGTTACCTTCATCAATTTGTTCAGTCACATCCTCAAAAAAAAATCCATCATGCTCATTAGACCTGCCTTTGACAAATCCATGCTGACTGTTACTAATTATATTCTGCCTCTCCAAATGTTCATATATCCTCTCTTTCGGGATCATCTCCATCAACTCACCAACCACTGAAGAAAGGCTCATTTGTCTATAATTTCCTGGGCGATCTCGACTGCCTTTCTTGAATAAAGGAGCAACATCCGCAACCCTCCAGTCTTCCGGAACGTCTCCTGTCCCCATTGCAGATACGAACATCATCGGCAGATGCTCAGCGATCTCCTCCCTCGGATCGCACATTAGCCTGGTCGTCCTTTCGCGATGCAACTTGATGCTCCAGCAGTCGTCTTTATTAAACTGTCCATGCTCAAGGTTTTCACTGCGTCCTACGTCAGCAGAATCCTTTTCTCTAGTGAATACTGAAGCAAAGTATTCATTATTTACCTCTGCTGTCTCCTCCTGACCCATGCACACTTTTCCACTGTCACATTATATTCGTCATAATTCCTCACGTCTTATACACTTGTTCTTCACTTACTTATAGAATGTTCTGCGGTTTACCTTAACCCCGTCCTGCAAGGCATTCTTATGTCCAATTCTGGCTCTCCTAATTTCTTTCTTAAGATCCCGCCTGCTAGTTTTATAATCTTCTAGATCTCTGTCATCAACTAGTCTTTTAAGCATTTCGTAAGGCCTTCTTTTACTTGATAAGATTTAAAACAGTCTTTGTACGCCGCTGTTGCTGTACCCTACCATCCTTTCTCTTTCTCATTGGAACGTTAGAACTGCAAGCAAATATCCCCTGAACATTCGCCATTTTTCTTTCGTGCATTTCTGAGAACAATTAATCAATAATTGCTCCATGCTCATTGTGAATGGAGGTGCTAGCTGGAAAGGCCGAATTTAGCCTTCCAACATCCTGCCTGACAGCTTCATATTTTCCCTTACTGTAATTAAACGCTTTGCTATATTATCTGTTCCTATCCTTCCCCAATGCTATGGTACAGGAGATGGAATTGTGATCACTATCTCGTTTGGAGATATGATGTTGTGACCATTACCGAGACTTGGATGGCTCAGGGACAGGAATGGTTATTTCAAGTGCCGGGTTTTATGTATGACAGAAAGGACAGGGAGGGAGGCAAGTACTAACAGGGATATGGAGGAGCAGATAGGGAAACAGATCATGGAAATGCGTAATAATAACAATTATGTCGTGATGGGAGATTACATTTCCCAAATATCGATTCGCATCTCCCCAGAGTAAGGGGTTTAGATGTGGCGGAGTTTGTCAGTTGTGTTCAGGAAGGTTTCTTGACATAATATGCAGATAAGCCTGCAGGAGGAGAGGCTGCACTTAATTTGGCATTTTGAAATGAACCTAATCGGGTGTCGGATCGCTCAGTGGGAGAGCATTTTGGAGATAGTGAACGTAATTCTATATCCTTACCAATACCATTGGAGAGAGATAGGAACAGACAAGTTAGAAAAACGTTTAATTGGGTTAAGGGGAATTATGAAACTGCCAGGCAGCAGACTGAAATCTTAAATTGGAAACATGTTCTCAGGGAAAAGTACCGTGGAAATGTGGCAAATATTCAGGGATATTTGTGTGGAGCTCTGCATAGGTACGTTCCAATGAGGCAGGGAATTTATGGTAGGGTACGGGAACCGTGGTGTACAAAGACTGCATTAAATTTAATCATGAAGAAAAGAAAGGCTAACAAAATGCTGAGAGAGATAGGTAATGTTAGTAACCTGTAAGATTATAAGGCTAACAGGAAAGAGCTTAATAAGGAAATTATGAGAGCCAGAAAGGGCCATGAAAAATTCTTGGCGGGCAGGATTAAAGAAAACCCCATGGCCTTCTACAAGTACGTGAAGAATAGGTGGATAACCCGTGAACGAATAGGACCTATCAAGTGTGACAGTGGGAATGTATAAAGGAAGCGGATGAAATAGCAGGGGTACTTAATGAATACTTTGCTTCAGTATTCACTATGGAAAAGAATCTTAGTAATAGCAGCGATCACTTGCAGCAGACTGAAAAACCTGAGCATGTAGATATTAAGAAAGATGATGAGCTGCAGCTTTTGGTAAGCATCAAGTTGGATAAATCACCGGTACCGGATGAGATGTAACCTAGACTACTGTGGGAGGCGAGGGAGGAAATTACAGAGCCTCTGGTGATGATGTTTGCATCATCAAGGGGGACGGGAAAGGTTCCAGAGGATTGGAGGGTTGCGGATGTTGCTCCTTTATTCCAGATACTGTTAGAGATAGCTAAGGGAATTATAGACCAGTGAGTTTTAGCTCAGTGGTTAGTAACTGGATGGAGAAAATCCCGAGAGGCAGGGTTGATGAACAATTGGAGAGATTTAACATGATCGGGAATAGCCAGCATGGTTTTGTCAAGGGAAGGCCGTGCCTTACGAAACTGATTCAGTTCTCTGAGGTTGTGACTAAACACATTGATGAATGAAGAGCAGTAGGCGTAGTCTATATGAATTAGGCATTTGATAACATAATCCCTGGAACGATTATTGAGGAAGTAAGGAGGCATCAAATCCAAGGAGGAATAAGTGAAGGAATAACTGAAGTGGATGATGAAATATGTGGGAAGGAGAGGAAATAAAGCGGTTCAGGTCAGAAAATGAATGAAGGTGTTGAGGAGAGAGGAAGTAGAGAGAGGTAGGGAAGTTGTTGAGGTGGGGGATGTGATTTGGACAGTGCCAGGCGAGGGTGGGAGAAGGAAGAGAGGGACTGAGGGAAACGAAAGGAAGAGGAAATGTGGGACATGGAAGGAGGAAGGTGTGGTGGGAGAGAGCGGGAAGCTTAGTGGCAGGATGGGAGGAGGGCTGGAGACGGGATGGGAGAGATGGGCCGAAGGAGATTAAGGTGGACAGTCGGAAGGGACGGTGGAATACAGAAAGCTTCTGTGAGTGTGTAAGCACATCTGCGTGTCAGAGAGACAGGAGTGTTGGTCGTGGAGAGAAGAAACAGAGAGGGGCGGATGGGGGACAGAGTGGAGTAAGTCAATGGGGAAGAGTTGACAGTGGGGCAAAGGTGGGCGAGAGGAGGTAGAGAAAAGAACAAGGGTTGAGGAGGAGAAGAATATATGATAGAAAGAGAGACTGCACAGTGGGAGGGAAAGGGGAGAATTAAAAGGGGAGACTGGGGGAGCCTTTCAAATGAGAACGAGAGGAACAGACAGAGATTGCCACGGAATAAGGAGGGAGAAAGAGGGAGTGCGCCACTGGATGAGGAAAGCGAGGAAAGCCTGTGGAGGGAAGGAGATTCGAGGTGAATCGTTCACCTCATTCGGAGGAAGGTTGTTTAATCATAGTCAATTGCCGGGGCAGTGGGAACGTTCAATGCTCAAAACAGGAACCAGCTGGGGGTTCATCTGTCCCGGATAATTGAGGCTCTGTATGAGTGACAAAATCCCTCCAAGTTCCCTCCTCATTTCTGCACTCCGTCTCAACTCACCTCCTCCAAATCCTTTCCTTTCTCTGTCTCGCCTCCGATTCCACATTCCCTCAGTCCTTCCAGAATTCCTCCTGCATCTCCACCGCGCGCTTTCCATCCTTGCTCCCCTTCTCTCCGCTGTCTTGTTCCATCCTGATCTCAATCTCTTATCTCCGTTCACCGATCCTCTCTCTCCAATCACTCCAACTCTCCGGCCTTCATTTCTCCAAGTCTCACCCTCTCCGCTCATTTTCCCCATCTCCATCACTCCTTCCTCCCTCTTCTCTCCATACACCCCTTCTCTGCCGACCTTCTCCCCAGTCTGTCAATTATCACCCACCTCTCGACCTCTACCCGACACTGAATCATCCTCTCTTTCTCCCCACTCTCATTACTCTTCCCTCACCCACTCTTAGTCCTCTGCGACACCCCCAATCTCTCTGCTCCTGGCACTTCCTCCCCCTGCTCTCGGTTCCTCTATTAATCAGCTCTTCATCCGGCGTTGGTTGGTACCGGTCTAACCCACTTGTTAACACAGGCTTCCTCTGACAACGGTTGCTTCCCCTGTCTGAGCTCAGAGACGCAGAGAATCCTCGGCAGGATGGACCGGAGAGAGAGCTACATGACTGTGAATATGGGAAGAAATGACTCACGGTCTCCTTCCCGAGGTGAGTGCGGCAGAGAGACAGGCGACTGATCTGTTCTGCTGCTTATCCTGGTGTGTGTGATCGGACGGGTGGAGGGAGTTTCACATTATGTCTGCCCGGGAGTGTGTGATGAGTGAGTGTGGAGGGAGTTTCACTCTGTGTCTGATATGGCAGTGTGTGACGTGACAGTGTAGAGGGAGATTCACTCTGTGTCTGACCCCGGGAGTGTGTGATGAAACGGTGCGGAGGGAGATTCACTCTGTGTCTGACTCCGGGAGTGTGTGATGGGACGGTGTGGAGGGATTCTCAGTCTGTCTCTGACCCTCGCTGTTTTGTCCCCAGCTGAACCCGATGTATCGTACGCGGAAGTTAATTTCAAGACCCCCTCGGCTCCCCGGGTCCGGGCAGATCGAGGTCAGTTTCATTTTTGTTGATTTTACCCTGTTTAGCTGATGCGTCCAATCCTGTCGAGAGATCTCAGGGAAAACGTACCTAATGATTGCCTGTTTGAGCATAAGACGGAGAGAACGCGTGGAAGAGATGATGGTGCATTTGTTGGAGGGACGGTGGTGAGGCTGCTGTGAGGAGTGAGCGCCCTTGGAGGGGCGGTGAAGAAGGAGCGCCTTGGGATGGTTTGTGGAGAGTGGGCTGTGAGAATTGTCGTTGAGGAGAGGTATCATGGATGTGCCGTGTGGAGGAAGGGACGATGAAGAGCGAGCGCTGTGGGATGGGGTTGCGGAGATGAGTGAGCGCCGTGTTGGTGTGCTCAGGAGGGAACGCGGTATAAATCCATAACCGCTTTTTCACTTTTCTTAACCCCTGTCATTTTTCCTTCTTTTCACTTCTCTCCCTTTCCTCACATCCTCACACCCTCTCCTCTCTCCTTCTTCCTTTCTTCCGTCTCCCCGTTTTCCCCACTGTCTCCCACTGTCCCATTCTCTTCGCCCTCTCTCATTGCCCTATCTCCCTCCCGTCTCTCCTCTATCACAGTCGCAGTCGCTACCACTCTCGGTCTCCCCATGGCGCTCTTTTCCTCTCTCTCCGCTCGGTCTCATCTTTCCCAGTCCGCCCCTTCCGGTCTTCCAACCTCGCTCTGTCCCTACACTTGCCCCTCAACGCCCGTCAGCCCTCTCCTCCTCTCTATCCACGACCATCTTCCTTTCCCCGACGCGCTCTCCCCTGCTCTACTCTCTCTCTCTCTCTCTCTCTCTCTCTCTCTCTCTCTCTCAAATTCTCTTCTTCTCTCTTCCCCATCCCTCTCCCACTTTTCTACTCCTCTCACTCTCCCTTTTCAATCCCCCTCTCTTTCGTCCTCACTCACACCTTTCCCTGCCCTGTCACTGCTCCCTACTTTCTCCCCTGCCCCTTTCCAGCTCTTAGCTTTATCTCACCCCCTCCGGTCTTCTCCTATCATTTCGCATTTCCCCCTCCCCCCCCCCCTTACTTTCAAATCTCTTACTATCTTTCCTTTCGGTTAGTCCTGAAGAAGGGTCTCGGCCCGAAACGTCGACAGCGCTTCTCCCTATAGATCCTGTTGTGTTCCACCAGCATTTTGTGTGTGTTGTTGTTTGAATTTCCAGCATCTGCAGATTTCCTCGTGTTCACGCTCTTTTTCATCTGCTCTCCATCTCCCAGACGGTCTGAACACCACCTACTCAGATGTGAACTTTCTGAAAAAGGAACCCCGCATCGATGGGAGCGAAGATCCTTCCATTGCCTCGGGACCCGGCGGGTTGTCAACCACTGCACAAACAGGTCAGAGTTCAAAGCGCTGACGTCAATGTGGATGGGTCACGTGTCATACTCCCTAGTATCCAAGTTTCTAATGCATCTGCTTCAAACACTTCCTCTGTCAACTCGTTCCATAGACTGACCACAATCTGGGTAAAGCAAGCTTGTCACTCGGCTCCCCAATTAAATCCCTTTCCCCTCTCATCTTAGACTTGTGCGCTCTGGTCCTCGATTCTCCAGGTCTACGGAAAGTAACTGTACGCACTCTCCGCTCTTGGTTTTATACGTCTCTCTCAGGTCATCTCGACGCTCCAAGGACTAAAGTCCCAACTCGTCCGACATCAATGCATAAATTAATCCCTCGAGTCCGGCAACATCGTTCTCCTCCTTCTCTATGCTCGATTCTTACTCCCCAATCGTTCCGCACTACCCACCTTACTCTCTCTGTCCTTCTTCTACTCTAGTCGGTTCCCGATACTCCCCAACCACTCTCCCACAAGCCTTTCGCCATCCAGCCCTTCTTTCTTCCCATCTCCTCACTCTTCCCCCTCCGCCCCACTCTCTGTCCCTCCCTCCTCACTTTCTCGTTCCCTCTCTCTCGCCCCTGTCTATATCCTTCTGTCTATCAGCATCTTCCGCTCTCATCTCTCACCTTCCACGCCATCCACTCTCACCCCAATCCTGTGCCATCTGGTTCCCGATACCCCGGACCTGAAGAACGTCTGTGCTCTTTCACCCTGCCTGCGCCCCTCGTGGTTTTATACAACTCTGTAAGGTCGCCCCTGCGCTCCAAGGAATAAAGTCCCGACCTGTCCGACCTCTCTCCATGCCTCACTCCCCCGAATCCAACATCCTCGTAAACCTTCCAGCACAGTGGCCTTTCCTATATCAGTGCGACCAACATCGAACAAGAGCGGCGTCACTCTGCATCTGCAACGTGACCTCCCGACTCCTGTACCATCATCTTCCAAAGCGGTGTACCATCTAAGACCTTGTTAACGTCTAGGTAGATTACATCTACTCCCCGTCCTTCCCGATCATATTACCCCGACAACTGTCTCTGCGTCTCAGGACATCCAGTATATCTCTCCCTCCTGCATTTTCCACATTCCGCATCTCCCCCTCCATTACTCTCTCACCGCTCCGTTCTATCCCCGTATCTCTCTCCATTCCTCTCTTCGATCTCCAAGAGTGATCTACCATCTGGGATATTGTGACAGTATTTGTTAAAGTCAGTGTAAATGTAAGAACCAATCAGGATAAACAGGTCGTCCGCAATCAAATCGGTCAGTCTAATCTCCCCTGGCCCCACCCCCTTATACAGAGCAGCCCAACAATAGCTCATTGAAGTCCCTATCCATCGCTGCCCTAATCAGCCGTCCTGCTGTCTTACACCAAAGATGGAAATATGACACGTTCTCTCCGAGGACACTGTCTACATTTCCTGCTGTCTCCGTGAAGCAGCCAGCATTACCACAGACCCCCACCCAACCCAGCCGGACTCCCTCCCATCGGGGAGAAAGGTACGAAAGCACGTCCGACCAGTTTCAAGCATGGCTTCTGTGCCGTTTTTATTTGATTAGCGAATGGCCCACTAGGACAATCAGATGGACTCCTGTCCTCACGATCTACCTCATCGTGGCCCGTTGCACCTTATCGTCTGCCTGCAGTGCCCTCTCTCAGAAACTGTGACACTTTATTCTGCAGGACCTCTCCTGTTTGTGATGTATATAGAATCTTTGAAACATGGAAAAAATACAGAACAATGCAGGCTCTTCGGCCCACAAAGTTGTGACGAACATGTCCCTGGCTTAGAACAACCTAGGATTTACCCATAGCTATCTATTTTTCTAACCATCCAGGAGTCCATGAAAGACCCTATCAGTTCCGCCACCACTACCGTCGCCTGCAACCTATTCCATGCTGTCACCACTCACTGGGTAAAAAAAAAATACCCCTGACATCTCCTCTGTACCTACTCCCAAGCACCTTAAAACCATGTCCTCTCGTGCGAGCCATTTCAGTCCTGGGAAAAAGCCTCTGACTCTCCAAACGATCAATGACTCTTATCATATTGTACACATCTATCAGGTCACCTCTCATCCTCCGTCGATCCAAGGAGAAAAGGGTAGGTTCAGTCAGCCTATTCTCATAAGGGACGCTCTGAAATCCAGTAAACATTCTTGTCAATCTCCTCTGCACCCTTTCTATGGATTCCACGTCTTTCCTATAGTGAGGCGAATAGAACTGAGCACAGTACTCCAAGTGGGATCTGACCAGGGTCCTATATAGCTGTAACGTTACCCCTCGGATCCTAAATTCAATTCCACGATTGATGAAGGCCAATACACCATACGCCTTCTTTTACATAGAGTCAACCTGTGCAGCTGCTTTGAGCTCGGATCTCAAGATCCCTCTGATTCTCCACACTGCCAAGAGTCTTACCAATAATACTATATTCTGCCATCGTATTTGACCTATCAAAATGAATCACTTCACACTTAACTGTGTTTAACACCATTTGCAACTTCTCAGCCCGGTTTAGCATCCTATCAATGTCCCGTTGTAACCTCTGACAGCCCTCCAACTATCCACAGCACCCTTAAACATTGTGTCGTCAGCAAACCTACGAGCCCATCCGTCCACATCTTCATCTGGTTCATTTATAAAACTCACGAAGAATAAGGGTCCCAGAAAAGATCCCTGATTCACTCCACTGGTGACCGACTTCCATGCAGAATATGACCCGTCTACAACCTCTCTTTGCCTTCTGTGGGCAAGCCAGTTGTGGATCCACAAAACAGTATCCCATTGGATCTCATTATTCCTTACTTTCTCACTAAGCCTTGCATGGGGTACCTTATAAAATGCTTTGCTGAAATTCATATAAAATACGTCATCTGCTCTTCCTTTATCAATGTGTTTCGTCAAATCCCCACAAAAATTCAATCAGTCTCGTAAGGCACGATCTGCCCTTTACAAAGCCATGCTGACAATTCCTGAACATATTATACCTCTCCAAATGTTCTTAAATCCTGCCTCTCAGAATCTTCTCCAACAGCTGACCAACCGCCGAGGTAAGACTCCCTGGTCTATAATTTCCTGGGCTATCTCTTCTCCCTTTCTTGAATAAAGGAATAACATACACAGCCCTACAATCATCCGGAACCGCCCAAGTCTCCATTGATGATGCAAAGATCATCGCCAGAGCCTCAGCAATCTCTTCGCTCGCCTCCCACAGTAACCTGGGGTATATTTCGTCCGGTACCGGTGCCTTAACAATTTGATGCTTTCCAAAATCTCCATTACATCCTCTTTCTTAACATCTACATGCTCAGGCTTTTCAGTCTGCTGCAAGTCATCACTACAATCACTAAGATACTGAAATAAAGTATTCATTAAGTAACTCATATCGTCTTATTAAATATTTATTGTGATCTTATGATCACATGGTATCTCCACAGCTGCGCAAGAACGGGAGTCGACAGTGAAGATCGGAAATAGACCGCACCGTCTTATCTGCATACTCTGCCTAGTTACGTCCGCCGTCATCCTGACAGTGGCCGGCGTCTTGATCCATGGTGAGCGGAACGGTCTCCGGATGGAGTCAGACCGTAAATAAAGAGTAAAAGACACAACAGTGACACCAAAACCCCCTTGCCGTAACACCGATGGAAGAAGGCAGCATACATGAAATTTAGGAAACAAAGATCAGATGCGTCTATTGAGGAATATAGGGCAGCAAGAAAAGAGTTGAAGAAGGGGCTGTGGACAGAAAGAAGGGGGCATGAGAAGGCCCTGGCGAATAGGGTAAAGGAAAACCCCAAGGCATTCTTCAATTATGTGAAGAACAAAAGGATGACTGGAGTGAAGGCGGGACCGATTAGAGATGAAGGTGGGAAGGCGTGCCTGGACGCTGTGGAAGTTAGCAAGGTCCTCAATGAATACTTCTCTTCGGTATTCACCAAGGAGAGGGAACTTGATGACGGTGATGACAAAATGAGTGAGGTTGATGTTCTGGAGCATGTTGATATTAAGGGAGAGGAGGTGTTGGAGTTGTTAAAATACATTAGGACGGATAAGTCCCCGGGGCCTGACAGAATATTCCCCAGGCTGCTTCACGAGGAGACAGAAGAGATTGCTGAGCCTCTGGCTAGGATCGTTATGTCCTCGTTGTCCACGGGAATGGTACTGGAGGATTGAATGGAGGCGAATATTGTTCTCTTGTTCAAAAAAGTTAGTAGGGATAGTCCGGGTAATTATAGAACAGTGAGCCTTACGTCTGTGGTGGGAAAGCTGATGGAAAAGATTCTTAGAAACAGAATCTCTGGGCATTTAAAGAATCATTGTCTGAACAGGGACAGTCAGCATGTCTTCGGGAAGGGCCGATTGTGTCTAACAAGCCTGATAGTATTCTTTGAGGAGGTGACCAGGCATATAGATGAGGGTAATGCATTGGATGTGATATACATGCAATTCAGAAAGGCATTTGACAAGGTTCCACACGGAAGAGCTTATTTAGAATGTCAGAAAGCATGGGATTCAGGGAAGCTTCTCCAGGTGGATTTAGAATTGGCTTGCCTGGAGAAAGCAGAGTGTCGTGGTGGTGGGAGTACATTCTGATTGGAAGGCCGTGACTAGTGGTTCCACAAGGATCGGTTCTAGAACCTCTGTTTTTTGTGATTTTATTAACGACATGGATGTGGAGGTAGAAGGGTGGTTTGGCAAGTTTGCAGACGGTGCAAAGTTTGGTGGTGTTGTGCATAGTGTAGAGGATAGTCGAAGACTTCAGAGAGACATTGATAGGATGCAGAAGTGGGCTGAGAAGTAGCAGATGGAGTTCAACCCGGAGAAATGTGAGGTGATACACTTTGGAAGGACAAACTCCAAGGCAGTGTACAAAGTAAATGGCAGGATACTTGGTAGTGTGGTGGAGCAGAAAGGAACTGAGGGTGCATGTCCACAGATCTCTCAAAGTTTCTTCACAGGTAGATAGGGTTGTTAAGAACGCTTATGGTAGTTAGCTTTCATAATCGAGGGATAGAGTTTAAGAGTCCCGAGGTAACGATGCAGCTCAGTAAATCTCTGGTTAGGCCACACTTGGAGTACTGAGTCCAGTTCTGATCTACTCACTGTAGGAAGGCTGTGGAAGCGTTAGAAAGGGAACAGAAGAGATTTACCAGGATGCTGCCTGGTTTAGAGAGTATTAATCTTAATACCTCAGAGATTAAGGGAGCTAGGGCTTTACTGTTTGGCGAGCAGAAGGGTGAGAGTAGAGATGATAGAGGTATACAAGGTATTAAGAGGAATAGATACGATAAACAGCCAGCGCCTCTTCCCCAGGGCACCACTGCTCACTACAAGAGGATATGGCTTTAAGATAAGGGTTGGGATGTTCAAGGGGGATATTAGAGGAAGGTTGTTTACTCAGAGAGTGGTTGGTGCGTGGAATGCACCCGGAGTCAGTGGTGGAGGCAGATACACGAGTGATATTTAACAGCCTACTAGACAGGTATATGGAGGAGTTTAAGGTTGTGGGTTGTACGGGAAGCAGCGTTTTAGGGGCCTGCACAACATTGCGGGCCGAAGGGTCTGAACTGTGCTGTTCTATAAGACGGAGACACCCCAAACTGTGACAAAAACACGGCCATTACCGTAACACAATCAAGACTCATGCTGACACCGACACGCCATTCACCATAGCATCAACCATGCTGTTATCGTAGCACGTCGCGACCTTCAACGAGACACAGATACACTCCTAACTGCGACACTGACACGATCATCGCCGTGACCCACACGTGTCTGTTACACTGACTGCAACGTACCGCTCACTGTAACATCGACATGCCCTGACCATGTCACTGATAAACTCCTCAATCGACCCTGACACAGAGCTCACAATGACACCGACACGCTCTTCAGCGTGACACGGAGGTACCGTTCACCGTGATACCTTCACGCTCCTCAACGTAATCCGCTCCGCACCGCATCGTGACAAAGACTCACACGTTATTGTTACACCGATTACCGAGACAGTATCACCGCTCAACTTAACACCGATGCACCGCTCACTGAGGTAATTACCCTCACCTTACCCTGACACAGGCAAACCCCTTAACAGATACCGACAGCTAAATTCACAATGACATCGACATAGAACTCTCAGTTGCACCGACACACACCTCAGCGTGTCACTCTCACACACACCGTGGCCATGACATGTCTCCCACCGTGGTACTGACATACCATTCACTTTGCGACCAGCACACCCCACACCATGACACCGTGACACGTCATTGTGACCCGGTACACCTCCCGCCGGGGCACGGAAACTCCTGTCACAGTGACACCGACACGTCCCTCACAGCAGCTCGGATATGCCCCGCACGATACTGACGCAGACCCCCATGGTAACAACAAATCCTTCACCGGGTCATTGATATACCCCCTAGCATGACACAGACACGCCCCTCAAGGTGTTTGCTCCTGGATTCTGTGACGGGACAGTGCTAAGACGGTGTGAAGACAGTTTATCTCTGTGTCTGACCCCGGCAGTGTGTGATTGGACGGTGCGTAGGGTGCTTAGCTCGTTCTCTGACCCCTGTGTTATTTGATGTCACCGGGTAGAAAGAGCATCATACTGTGTCTGACCACGGGAGTATGCGGCGGTGTGTGATGGGGCCGTGGAGCAAGGGAGAGCTTCACTCTGTGTCTGACCCCGGGTGGGTATGATGTAATAGTATAAGGGAGTTCCACTCCATGTTTGCTCTGGATTCTGTGATGGGCAGTGCTAAAGAAGAGTCCCTCAGTGACTCGCAACGGGTTGCGTGATTGGAAATTGCGGTCGGAGCTAATTCATGTGCCTCACCGCGGAAGTGTGTGAGGGGACGCTATGGATTGAAATTCTATTTGTGTCTGTCCCTCCGGAAGTCTGTGATAGGATGGCGGGAAGAAGCTTTGTAACTGACTACGGAGGTTTGTGATGGGGCGGAGTTGAGGGAGCTACACCTTGTGACGGGTCCGGCGGATGTGTAATTGGGTGGCATGGCGGGAGATTTAATTTGACTCTGACAGCAGGAGAGTGTGATTGGACGGTGTGAACGAGCTTCAGTTTGATTCTGACGACGGGAATGTGTGATAGAAGGGTTTGAGGGTAGTTTCTGTTTGACCCCGGTAACGTATAATGGGGCGGTTTCGAGTGAGTCACTCTCTGTGTCTGACCCTGGAAGTGGGTGATTGGACATTGTGTAGTCAGCTTTACTCTGTGTCTGACACAGTGTGTTTGCGATGGGACACTATCCAGGGAGCATCACTCTGTGTCTAAACCAAGGAATGAGCATTGGGAGAGTGAGAAGGAAACTTCACTTAACAGATCTGTTAAGGGAACACCCCGGGAGTGTGTGATGGGACGGTGTGGAGGGAGATTCAATTTGAGGCAGATCCCGAAAGCGTGTGACGTGACGGAGTGGAGGGAGATTCACTCTGTGTCTGACACCGAGAGTGTGTGACGTGACGGTGTGGAGGGAGCTTCACTCTGGGTATGACAACAGGAGAGTGTGCTGGGACCGTCTTGTGGGTGCATCACTGGGTCCCACCCAAGGATTGTGTGATGACACAGTGTGGAGAGCGATTCACGCAGAGTCCGTCCCCTGGAGTATGCGGGGATGTGATGGGGTAGAGGGAGTTTCACTCAGTGTCTGACCCCGGGAGTTTGTGATGGGACAGTGAGGAGGGAGATTCACTCGGTGTTTGATCCCAGGAGTGTGTGATGGGACGGTGTGGAGGGAGATTCACTCTGTGTTTGCTCCCGGGAGTGTGTTATGGAACGGTGTGGAGGGAGAGTCACTCGGTGTTTGATCCCAGGAGTGTGTGATGGGACGGTGTGGAGGGAGATTCACTCTGTGTTTGATCCCGGGAGTGTGTGATGGGACGGTGAGGAGGGAGATTCACTCTGTGTCCGACCCCGGGAGTGTGTGATGGGACGGTGTGGAGGGAGATTCACTCTGTGTCTGACCCCGGGAGTGTGTGATGGGACGGTGTGGAGGGAGATTCACTCTGTGTCTGACCCCGGGAGTGTGTGATGGGACGGTGTGTAGGGAGATTCACTCTGTGTCTGGCCCCGGGAGTGCGTGATGGGACGGTGTGGAGGGAGATTCACTCTGCGTCTGACCCCGGGAGTGTGTGATGGGACGGTGTGGAGGGAGATTCACTCGGTGACTGACCACGGGTGTGTGTGATGGGATGGTCTGGAGGGACCGTGTGGAGGCTGAGTGACACTGTGTCTGACCTAGGGAGTGTGCATTTGGACGGTGTGGACGGAGATTCACTCTGTGTCTGACCCCGTGAGTGTGTGATGGGACGGTGCAGAGGGAGATTCACTCTGTGTCTGATCCCGGGAGTGTGTGATGGGACGGTGTGGAGGGAGATTCACTCTGTGTCTGACCCCAGGAGTGTGTGATGGGACGGTGTGGAGGGAGATTCACTCTGTGTCTGACCCCGGGAGTGTGTGATGGGACGGTGTGTAGGGAGATTCACTCTGTGTCTGGCCCCGGGAGTGCGTGATGGGACGGTCTGGAGGGAGATTCACTCTGCGTCTGACCCCGGGAGTGTGTGATGGGACGGTGTGGAGGGAGATTCACTCTGTGTCTGACCCCGTGAGTGTGTGATGGGACGGTGTGCAGGGAGATTCACTCTGTGTCTGACCCCGTGAATGTGTGTTGGGACGGTGTGCAGGGTGATTCACTGTGTGCCTGACTGCAGGAGTATGTGATTGGACTTTGCGGAGGGTGCTTCACTCTGTATCTATCCCCAGGTGCGTGTGATTCGACAGTGTGTAGGAATCCCTATTCTATGTCTGTCTTCTGGCTGATTCACTGTTACTTGTTCGGAATTTCCAGAGCAAATTTGTCAAGGGACCGTGGAGGGTGTTTCACTCCGTATTTGACCACTTGTGTGCGGGGACAGTGAGAAGGGATCCCCTTTCTGTGTCTGACTCATAGCGGATGTAATGGACGATGTGCAGGGAGATTCACTGTTCCTTGTTCCTAATTTCCAGAGCTAGCGTTTTCCCACGTCTGGATCAGAAATGAAGAAGGGTGCTATTTTATATCCACATGTAACAACACCTACGATGATGCGAAAAAGTATTGTTCGAACTCTGATTCTAAGCTTCTTGAAATAAATTCAGCAGAAGAAGAGGTACGTGTCAGATCGACAGAAGATATATCCACACCAGAGTGAATCTCCCTCCACACCGTCCCATCACACACTCCCGGGGTCAGGCACACAGTGAATCTCCCTCCACACCGTCCCATCACACACTCCCGGGGTCAGACACAAAGTGAATCTCCCTCCACACCTTCCCATCACACCCTCCAGGGGTCAGACACAGAGTGAATCTCCCTCCGCACCGTCCCATCACACACTCCCGGGGTCAGACACAGAGTGAATTTCCGTCCACACTGTCTCATCACATACTCCCGGGGACAGACACAGAGTGAATCTCCCTCCACACCGTCCCATCACACATTCCCGGGGTCAGACACAGAGTGACTCTCCCTCCACACCGTCCCATCACACCCTCCAGGGGTCAGACACAGAGTGAATCTCCCTCCGCACCGTCCCATCACACACTCCCGGGGTCAGACACAGAGTGAATTTCCGTCCACACTGTCTCATCACATACTCCCGGGGTCAGACAGAGTAAGGCTCTCTCCATACCGTGCCATCACATTCTCCTGTGGTGAGACACAGAATTAAGCTCCTTCAACAGCATCCCTTCACACTCTCCTAATGTCAGATATAAAGGGACGCTCCTTAACTTTTGTTCGAATCCAATCATTAATGATAGCAACTTAATTCCACAGAATTTTTTTACTAAATCCGTCCGCGACGACGGCATTTCATACTGGATTGGAAGATGCAAAGACGGGTGAGATTTGGGATCTTGCATGTTTCTGAGAAGAAAGTGGGTTGCGGATTGATACAGGCTGCGAGAGGCGAGTGGGCAGTGGATTTATTTTGGGGACTGGCACAGTCTACGGGAAGGTTGTGTGCAGTGGGATTAGTTTGTGGTCTGACACGAGTTGATGAAGGGAGTGGGCATTGGGAGTTTGCGGACTGACAAGGGCTGTGTGGAGAGAGTAGGAAATTGGGGCATTTTGGAGACAGAGAAGGTTCTGCGGTTGGAGAATGGGCAATTGGATTTGTTTGGGAATAGTCAAGTCCTGTAGTTAGAGAGTGTGCAGTAAAATTAATATAACCATGTAACTGCAAAACAAATACAGCAAGGACAAAGGCCATCGCAGCCCTTCCAATCCGTGCCGAGCGCTTACTCCCATGTCGTTCCACCTACCTGCACTCAGCCCATAACACTCCATTCAATTCATGTCCATATACCTATCCAATGTTTTTTAATTGGCAAAATCGAGCCTGCCTCTACCGCTTCTACTGGAAACACGTTCCACACATCTACCACTCTCTGAGTAAAAAGCTCCCCCTCGTGTTGTCCCTAAACCTTTGCACCCATCTCTCAACTCATTTCCCCTTGTTTGAATCGGCCCTACTCTCAATGGAGAAAAGCCGATCCAGGTCAACTCTATCTATACCCCTCATAATTTTAAATACCTCTAACAAGTCCCCCTTCAACCTTCTACGCTCCAAAGAATAAAGACCTAACTTGTTCAACCTTTCTCTGTAACTTAGGTGCTGAAACGCAGATAACATTCTACTAAAGCTCTTCTGCAGACAAGCAACACACACAAAATGCTGGTGGAACACAGCGGGCCAGACAGCATCCATAAGGAGAAGCACTGTCGGCGTTTAGGAGCGAGACCCTTCGTCAAGTCCTGACGAATGTCTCGTCCTGAAAAGTCGACAGTGCTTCTCCATACAGATGTTGCATGCCTGCTGTGTTCCACCAGCATTTTGTGTGTTCCTTAAATTTCCAGCATCTGCAGATTTCCTCGTGTTGTCTTCTGTAGTTCATCT
The DNA here is from genome assembly GCF_048418815.1 of Hemitrygon akajei. NCBI lineage: Eukaryota > Metazoa > Chordata > Chondrichthyes > Myliobatiformes > Dasyatidae > Hemitrygon > Hemitrygon akajei. The sequence goes on from NW_027331932.1 coordinate 23,310, forward strand.
ATTTTGCAGACATCTTTCCTATAATTCGGTGACCAGAACTGCACACAAGACTCAGTGGTGAGCTCGTCACCCAGGCGAGGGTGGTGACATACGCAAGCACCCACCGGTCAGCCTTCACACTCTGTGACCCTCTGGTCGATTCCCCTTCACGTGGGTGCACAGCACTCTTTCAGTGTCCCGTGGTGTGTCTGCCGGTGTCTCAGCAGACTTGCGTTTATCTCCCCTGCCGGGGTACCAGCCATCCATCAACTCCATGTCCATCACCTCGTACCGCCTTGCTGTCTCAGCAGAAATTCACACAAGAAGGCAAAGGGTCCTTGCAGCAAAAGTAAATAATCAGGCATGGAGCCATAACTTTAAATATTTGTCTCTCTCGCTCTCTGTCTCTCGCATCTGCGCTGTGTGCCTCCACCCCTCCCCCTTCTTTTCTCCCCCCTCTCTCTCTCTCTCTCTCTCTCTCTCTCTCTCTCTCTCTCTCTCTCTCTCTCTCTCTCTCTCTCTCTCTCTCTCTCTCTCTCTCTCTCTCTCTCTCTCTCATTAGCAGCACAAACAGTGTCCAAAAACCAGGCTCATTCTCCAGACATTTAATGAACTCTAGGGGTACCTAACACTTCAACACATTACCCACAACAACAACAACTATCTTAGTATCGTTTACATACTTACTAATCTAATTTACCACCTAATCGTACAGATCATTAATGTATATGACAAACAGCATTGGACCCAATGCAGATCCCTGAGGCATACCACTAGTCACCGGCCTCCAACCTGACAAACAGTTATCCACCACTACTCACTGGCATCTCCCATCCAGCCACTGCTGAATCCATTTTACTACTTCAATATTAATACCAAACAATTGAACCTTTCTAACTAACCTTCCGTGCGGAACATTGTCAAAGGCTTTACTGAAGTCCATATAGACAACATGCACTGCTCTACCCTCGTCAACTTTCCGAGTAACCTCCTCAAAATACTCAAGCTTTGTCAAACATGATCTTCCACGCACAAATCCACGTTGACTGCTCGTAATCAGACCCTGTCTATCTCGATCATTGTATATGCCATCTCTAAGAATATTTTCCATTAATTTACCCACCACTGACGTCAAACTTGCAGGCCGATAATTTCTAGGTTTAATCCAAGGTTCATTTTTAAACAATGGAACCACATGAGCAATACGCCAATCCTCCGGCACCATCTCCGTTTCTAAAAACATTTGAAATATTTCTGTCAGAGCCCCTGCTATTTCAACAATAACTTCCCTCAAGGTCCTAGGGATATCCTGTCAGGATCCGGAAACGGAAATCTCTAGTACTTCGTGTTCTTTAGTCATCATAGTTTCCATCAGTACCCTACTTGTATCCCTTACCTTACACAATTCAATATCCTTCACCTTAGTGAATACCGATGAAAAGAAATTGTTCAAATTCTCCCACATTTCTTTTGGCTCCACTCAAAGCTGTCCACTCTGATTCTCTAAGGGAACAATTTTATCCTTCACTATCCTTTCTTTTTTAATATAACTGTAGAAACCCTTTGTATTTATTTTCAAATTACTTGCCAAAGCAACCTCACATCTTCGTTTAGCTTTTCTAATTTCTTTCCTAAGCTTTTTACATTCTTTATATTCCTCGAGCACCTCATTTACTCCATGCTGCCTATATTTATTGTAGATCTCTCTCTTTTTCCGAACCAAGTTTCCAATGTCCCTTGAAAAACATAGCTCTCTCAAAATTTTAACCTTTCCTTTTAACTTAAAGGGAAGATAAAGATTCTGTACCCTCAAAATTTCAACTTTAAATGACCTCCATTTCTGTATTATATCCTTCCCATAAAACAAATTGTTCCAATGCACTCCGTCTAAATCCATTCGCATCTCCTCAAAGTTAGCCTTTCTCCAAACAATAATCTGAACCCTCGGTCCAGTCCTATCCTTCTCCATAGTTATATTGAAATTAATGGTATTGTGATCACTGAACACGAAGTGCTCCCCAGCACATACATCCGTCACCGGACCTATCTAATTCCCTAACGGGAGATCCAACACTGTCCCTTCCCTATGCTCCTCAGCACATACATCCGTCACCGGACCTATCTAATTCCCTAACGGGAGATCCAACACTGTCCCTTCTCTAGTTTGTACCTCTATGTTTTGCTGCAAAAAAAAAATAAACTGCATACATTCTATAAACTCCAAACCATTCAGCCCTTTTACAGAATGAGCTTCACAGTCTATGTGTGGAAAATTAAAATCTCCCACAATCACAACCTTGAGCTTACTACAAATATATTCTATGTCCTTACAAATTTGCTCCTCCAATTCTCTTTCCACATTAGGTGATGTATAATTGTTTCTACACATTTCCCATTCCTCATATCCACCCAAGTAGTCTCCCCAGACGAGCCCTCTAATCTATCCTGCGTAGCTACCGCAGTAACATCCCGGACCCTGGCATCAGGGAAGCAAACTACCATCCGGGTCTCCTGACTGCGTCCACAGAATCGCCTATCTGATCCCCTAACTATCGAGTCCCCAATTACTACTGCCTTCCTCTTCCTTTCCCTACCCTTCAGAGCTACAGAGCCGGACTCAGTGCCGGTGGCACGGCCACTGTCTTTTCCCCCAGGTTGGTTGTCCCCTCCCCCCTTACAATACTGTGATTACGTACTGTCAAGGGGTACAGCCACTGGGTTACTCTCTAGTACCTGACTCTTTCCATTCCCTCTCCTAACCGTGACCAACCTGTCTGCCTCCCGTGGCCCTGGTGTGACCACCTGCCTGTAACTCCTCTCTATCGTCTCCTCACTCTCCCTGACCAGACGAAGGCCATCGAGCTGCAGCTCCAGTTCCCTAAAACGGTCCCTTAGGAGCTGCAGCTCGTCGCACCTGGCGCAGATATGGACGTCCGGGAGGCTAGGAGGCTCTAGGACCTCCCACATCTGACACCGAGAACAATAAGCTGCCCTCACATTCATAATTCCCCTTTTCTTCAAATAACTGGAAAAATTAAAAACAGAACCCACCTTGCCTCGCCCGTTTCCGCCTAAGCCCGTTGAGCCAAAGCCCTTAAGCCTTCACTCTGCTCCTGGCTCACACCGCTGCCCGCAAAACGACGCTGCCCGCTGTATAAAGCTGTGTTACTTTAGAATCTTCCCCGCTTCGCTGCTCAACGTCACACGCCCGCTCAGCCCCGCCTCTCTTACCTCTGATGAGAAGAAGTGAGTATGATTACGATAGAAGGAAAGAGGAGAATAGGGTGAGGGGGAGAAACTCGCCGCACTCTCGCTCTGATACTCAGACTTCCTTCTCCAAATGTGGGAACTGACATGGGCTGTGGGAAGAGAGTGCGAAGGGGGAGTCTTTTCGTGGTTGACACAGGCCTTTAGGGGAAGGCTAGGCATTGGGATTATTTTGGGGACTCGCACTGGAACCTGAGGTGAGAATGGGAAGTGCAAGTATTTTGGGGACCTCCACGGGGCCGTGGGGAGCGTGTGGAGCTGTGGAGCTGTTTTGGGAACTGACCCAGGCTGTGGGAGAGAGTGAGGCAGTGGAAGCACTTTGGGGCCTGGATCATGTCTGTGGGGAGAGAATGAGGGAGGGATGTACTTTGGATACAGACACAGATCTGTGGGGATAGACTGCTTCAGTGGGAGTTCTCTGGGGACTGAGACACGTCCGTGGGGAGAGCATGGGAAGCGGGAGATGTTTTGGTGATTGACACAGGTCTCTAAGAAGAGGGTTGGGCAGTGGGATTATTTCGGGGACCGGCACGGGGCTGTGGGGAGTGAGTCAGGCAGATGGTGTAGTTTGGACTGACACTGATCTGTGGGGTGGGAGTGGTGAGTGTGAGTACTTAGGCAGAAAACACAGGCCTGTGTGGAGACAGTAAAGGAGTGGGAGCATTTTGTGGACTGACACGGGCCTGTGAGGAGAAGGTTGGGTAATGTTATTATTCTGGACACTGACACCGAGCTGTGGGTAGAGAGTGGAACGAGGGATTAGTTTGGTGACTGACACAGGGTTGCAGCGAGAGTGTTTGTTCGTAGGAGTATTCTGGAGACTGACACAGGGCTGTGCTGCGAAAGTGGGGTTGTGGGACATGTTGGGGTGCCAAGGGTCTATGGCGAGGGACAGTATCAGTGTTTTTGGGGACTATCTGCTGGAGGTGCGTTGACGTTGTTTACCCCTCTTTGATAGGAAAATGGCTTCGAATGTCATGTTCCGGTTGAGCGGTGGAGACCCCGAATGCGCTGTATGTGGACCGTACACTGAGCTTAAACCTTGCGATCAGGTTCGTGCGCGCTTCATCTGTGAGAAGTCTGCACATTTGTGCCCAGTTATTTCTCAAAAGATCCAGGATCTCTGTCAACAACCAGTGGGACCGACTTGAGTACAATGATAAAACTCTCTTTCTGCCCCATTTCTCTGAACCACTCACACTGCCCCTTCCGCGCCGCTGCTCCTCACCCTTACCCTATTCTCCTCTTTCCGTCATTGGCAATCTTACTAACCATCTTGCCCTCTCTGTACCCTCGTCCCTTTAAAGTCTCTCATCCCTCTCCACTCCCGCCTCCTCTGTTTCATCCCCATTTTCCTCACCCCGCTTTCTTGCCTCCCTCTCCCCCGATTCCCCCTTCTATTCCCAGTCTCTCCCTCTCGATTCTCTACTCCGTCTCTACCCACTCTCCCCATCCCACTGTATCCCTTTAATCTAACCCACCTCGTTCCCCGCTTCTGTCTTTAGCTACACCCACCTCAATCATGTGCGTTAATGTTCTCGATACCCCAGTCCTGGGGAAATAGTGTGCACGCATTCGCCTTGTCTGTGCCCCTCGTGGTTGTGTACACCTCTGTAAGGTCACCGAAAAAAGTCACAGAATTCCCAACCTCGCTCCATACCTCAGTCCTTCCTATCCCGGCAGCATCCTCGGAAATCTCCCTCTGTAATCTTTCCAGTTCGTTGAGATTTCTCTTAGAGCAAGGCAAGCAGAACTGAACTCCATACTCCAAGTGCGGCCTGACCGACGTCATCTGCAACCGCAACGTGACCTCCGACCCCCGTACTCAGTGTCCTGACTGATGAAGGCCAGCGTGTCAAATGTCCTGTCCACCTGTATCGCATCTTTTCTACCGGATTCACGGTCTGTTTTATTATCTGTGACGTGGACCACCTGAGATTTGTTCTTTTGAAGAATCAGTACGGCGCAAATAAGTAAAATTACTGTTAAATGCAAAAAGCTAATAAATGCCACAAAAATGTGGAGGTGGTGCTGGTGCGTTCAACAATATGCTGGCGGAGGGGAAGAAAGTGTTCCTGGTTCATTGAGTTTTCAGTCTCCTGTTCGTCGTCAACCCCCCTCCCCAGCTGACCATCCTCGTAACCGTCAGCCACGGCTTCCCCTACAGCCCTTCCCGTTTCCGCCACCGACATCTTCTTCTACAAACCCTGTCTCCATCACCCCTCCGTCCCATACACTCCGTACCGTCTCCGTTATCTCCTCATTCCCCAACTCCTCTCCCCGTCACCATGACCCGCTTCATCCCCTGCAGGTCCTCCACGGTTCTATTAACCCTCTCCCTTCTCCACACGACTCCCGCTCTCTCTGTTTATATGGAAATATGAGGAGAAATTGGGAGAGGTGACGTCTGTTGTTAAACCACCCAGCCCCCTTCCACCGGATATTGATCTCTCGGTTCTGAGAGTCTGCACTGTTCTGTTTGGTTCAATAACTCATCAACCCAGTCACAGCTATCTCACCACCATGTCCGTGCTCCCACCAAAACCTCTTCCAATTCTCTCCTGTTCCCTGCACACCCTCTGAACACAAACACACGCACATTCTCCGAGCTGGCACACAATGCAAGACTACTGGAATGGCGGAGTTTTGGGGATTGGAGAGAGGGAAGGAGCTTCAGAACATGAGAGTTGTTAAAGGGAACAAGGGGGAGTAAGCTTCAGTTTGTGTCTGAACCCGGGCGTGTACGATAGGACGGTCCGGAGAAAGCGTCACCCAGTGTCTGATGTCAGGTGTGTGTGACGGGACGGTGTGGACGGAGCTTCAGTCTCTGTCTGAACACAGGTGTGTTGGATGCGACTGTATGGAGAGATTTTCACTCGGTGTTTGAATCTGTGTGTGTGTGTGTGTGTGTGTGTGTGTGTGTGTGTGTGTGTGTGTGTGTGTGTGTGTGTGTGTGTGTGTGTGTGCGTGCGTGCGTGCGTGCGTGCGTGCGTGTGTGTGTGTGTGTGTGTGTGTGTGTGTGTGTGTAGAGAGAGAGAGAGAGAGAGTGGCTGTTAATTGGATTTGAGTGGAAGTTAGAGGGTAGCAGAAATACACAGGATATCAGTAAAAGCATGTACACGCGCACTCACGCACGCACACACATACACATAAACACACACACGGGCGCGCTCGCATATACATAAGCAGCTTGACGTCCTTGGCACTTTAAAAGCTACCGAAATCTACAAACTACTACAAATGAACTTGTCTTCTGCTGAGCGAACACTGGGGGGCAGCACAGACCCTCGCCTGGAAGCCGCAACACACCGGCCCAATTGTGCAGCTCCTTCATTTTCTCCGCCAACGAGCAACTCTCTCAGTTTACACCTGAACCGGAGCGGAACTAATACCCCGACGGGAAGGTTTGCCATTATAAAAGGGGTCCTTGTGGTGTTTAAGCAAGAGTTGCAGGAGGATGATAACAAGAATGTTTCACCAAATAGTTGAGTCATTGATGGGACAGAATTTGTCATCACTTCAGACAAAGTCAGGAAGCAAAAGTTAGAGCCCGCTGGGACTCATGTTCTGAGCTGCGTACGTTTCAATGCAGGAAGTATTGAACGAAAGGCAGATGAGCTCAGGGTAGGGGCCGACGACTGTAAAGAAGATAGTTTAGCCATTAGTATGTCTTGGTTGCAGGAGAGGAGATCTGTCAGCTCAGCCTTCCTGTTTACCGTTGTTTTAGACGTGCTACTGCATATATAATTTAGGCTGAGGCGAAGCTTTAAAGGGCGGAAGTGAGGAATAAGAAAGGTATGAACTCGTTCATGGGGCTACATTATCGAGCACCGAACAGTCTGGGGATTTAGAGGAACAAACCTGTGGAGAGCTCGGAGTCTGTTGTAAGAGACATCAGGTTGTGACATCGGGTGAGTTTAACATTCCTGGTATTGACTGTGAGCCTCACACTGTGAAAGGACCACAGGGATAGTGTTCTTACTCAGTTAAGCAATCAGCAGATCAATGTCCCAATGAGAGAGTGCAATACCTGATCTCATCCTATCGAATAGGACACGCCAGGGGACAGAAGGTTGTGTCGGGGATCACTTTGCATCTAGTGATGGTAACGCCATTAGATACAGGGTAATTATGGAAAAGGATTGGTGTAACCACGAGTTAAGTTTCTCTTTGAGGTGTATAACAATACGAGACGCAAATAGAATAGATAGCTTGTATCTTTTACCTCTAGGATGGAAATGTCTAATATCAGAAGACCTGCATTAAGGTGACAGGGGGGGACGTTCAAAGTAGATGAGTTTGGCAACTTTTTGTTGTCACAGAGAGGGAAGGTGTGGAGGGAGCTTCACTTTGTGTCTGACCTTGGTAATGTGTTATGGGACAGTATGGAGGGATCTTCAGTCCTTGTCTGACAACGGAAGTGCGTAAAGGGATGGTGTGGAGGGAGCATGACTCAGTGTCTGACCTTAGGAATGTGTGATTTGACGTTGTGGAGGGAGCTTCTCTCTGTGACTGACCACGGTAGTGTGTGATGGAACAGTATGTAGGGAGCTCCAGTACTTGTCTGACAACAGAGGTGCGTAATGGGATTGTGTGGAGGGAGCACCAGGAAGTGTTGTACCCAGTGAATATATGATCGGACTGTGTGGAGAGATATTCACGCAGTGTTTGTATGTGTGTGTGTGTGAGAGAGAGAGAGAGAGAGAGAGAGAGAGAGAGAGAGAGAGAGAGAGAGAGAGAGAGAGAGAGAGAGAGAGAGAGAGAGAGAGAGAGAGAGAGAGAGAGAGAGAGAGAGAGAGAGAGAGAGAGAGAGAGAGAGAGAGGAGAGAGAGAGAGAGAGAGATATGAGACGGACTAGAGGGAAAGAATGGCAGGAAATTGGATATGAGTTGAAGTCAGAGGGTTTATCTCTTTGAATCTTCAAGGAGGGGAATCTTGGATGAGAGAGGCATAAAACTGTTGTTTGATTTGTTTTCAGATTAATTATCGTTTCCTTCTTTATAATCGCAGTCAGAGCAGCAGCAATACCTGGCAGGAGTGTTGAATGATATATATAGGTAAGAAGACTTAAACTTATGTTTGCGCAGGTGAGGAAAAATTAGAAATAACATTCAGTTTAAGAAGTGGCTAAAGAGTTAGGGTTAGAGCGAGGTCTTCAGATATGTGTATCACCGGTCTCTCTTCCACGGAAGGTGCGACATCTACAGACGAGACCGTTTCATATCATTTCAATTCAATTCCATTTAAGTTTAATTGCAATTCCGACACACAGGAATGACCATGAATACAGCCAGGGCCAAGCTTCAAAACACAGCACCAACAGTCCCACACGGCACAATTCATACATGATATGTATAAAACAGAAAGATAGCAAGCATATGTAGGATATCAGTGAAATACATTCAAGCATTATGTACACACGCGCGCACACAGACACACACACACACACACACACACACACACACACACACACACACACACACACACACACACACACACACACACACTCACACACACACGCACGCACGCACACACACACACACACATACGCACACACACACACACACACACACACACACACACACACACACACACACACACACACACACACACACACACACACACACATACACACATTCATGCAGCCTTGAAGCCCCTGGTCACTTTGAATGCCACGGTAATCTACAATTGTTCACAACAGAGATGGTCTTCTGCCGAGCGAACACTGGGGGGCAGCACAGACTCCTGCCTGGAGGCTGCGCCTCACCGCCCCCACTTTGCTCAGCTCTTTCCTTTCCTCTCCCATGAGCAACTTTCTCAATTTACCCCTGAACTCGTTTGAAACTAATATCCCAGCGGTAAGATTTGCCATCTAAAGATGGGAAGCGGTGGTAAAAACCAGAGTTGCAGGGGATGAAGACAAGAATGCCATTACAGATATGTGAGTGGTTGTTGGGACAGACGTTGTTCAGAACACAGACAAAGTCATGAAGCAAAAAGTTGAGCCTGCGTGGACTCGTGTTCTGAGCTGCGTACGTTTCAAAGCGGGAAGTATTGTTCGAAGGGCAGGTGCGCTCAGGTCAGGGGTCAACGCCTCTAAGCCGGACACTGTGGATATTAGTGAAACTTGACTGCAACAGGGACAGAACCGTTTGCTCAAAATTCCAGTTTCCGCTGTTTCAGTCGGGATAATCTGCAAATATTTCAAGAGCGAAGAGGCGGTTTTACAAGTCAGTGATAACATCACGGCAGTGCACAGTCCCGTCTCAGTGAGGTTTTATAGTCGGAACTGAAACATAAGGAAGGTGTGGACTAGTTCATGGGGTTACTTTCTCGACCACCGAACAGTCCTGTGGGTTCAGAGGAGCAGATCTGTAGAGAGTTCGCAGACACTTGCAAGAAACATAAGGTTGTGATAAAGTGTGATTTCAATTTTTTAGGTATTGGGTGTGAGCGCCAGACAGTCAAAGGACGAGTTGGGTAGTTTGTAAAATGTTTTCAAGAAAGATTCTTTTATCAATACGTATAAAATCCTAACGAGTGTGTGCAACAATTGATTTTCTAGTGCGGAATGGGAAAAGGCAGGGGATATAAGTTTGTGTCGGGGTCCAATTTGCATCTGGTGATGGTAATGCCATTAGAAATTAACTCATTATGGAAATGGATAGGTATGCCCTTCGGGACCGCTTCTAAATTGGAGGAAGGCCAACTTTATTGGGGTCAGGAATGAACTGGCAAGTGTAGATTCGGACAGGATGTTTCCTGGCAAAGGTGCAGTTGGTACGTTGGAGGTCAAGCGCTATTCAACCTCAGTGTCGAAGGGAATGGACCATACGGTCAACAGTGGGAAGCTTTGAAGGAGAGAGAGAGTCAACAGTGTACAAGATTGTGGTGCCGAGGAACCGACGGACAAAGTAGATTGGGATTGGGACTGGGGCTGACGTTCCTGAGTTCACTAATTCATTTCCGGTCGCCCCGTTACGGGAAGAGTATGGATTTTTTTGGAGAGATACCAAAGGGATTCACTGGGGCGCTGCCACGAATACAGAGTTTCTTTTGTCTGGAGCGGGACCTTCTGAGGGAACATCTGGCAGTTGTTGGTATTATTACCAGAGACACAGATAAAGCAGACAGCAGACCGTTTTAGCCCTACGATGGAATGTCTAATCGCAGAGGGCTCGAATCAAGATGAAAGTTGGTAATTTCAATGGATATGAGTTTGGTAACTTTCTGTTGAAACAGACAGTGGATTGTGATTGTAACGTTCTGCCAGCGTTGGTGGTGGAGGGAGATTCATAGAGGAATTTAAGAGGCTCTTTAACTGGCACGTGGGTGTGCAGGGAACTGAGGGAGACGGAGTTGGTGTCGGCAGAAGGGATTTGGTTAATTGGGATATCACGACTTTATGAACCGAAGGGTCTGTTCTCCTCTCTGATCTACGTTCTCTGTTCTGTAGACAGAGCAGAGAGTGATTTGAACTCATCGTTAGAAACCGTGACATAGAGATGCACCGCGATGTGATCTGGCATAGCTCGAGAAGATCACATCCATCACTCAGGACACCCGCTACCCGGGAATTGCCCTGTGCCTACTTGTACCATCGGGGAGGAGATACCGGAGCCTGATGTCCGACACTGAACGAGTGTGGAGTGGGTTCCACAAGGGCGAAGGAATATGATTCCGGGATTGAAACGTTTATCACAGGAGGAGCGTTTGATCTGGCTCTGTACTCAATGGAATTCACAAGAATGAGGGGTGTCCTCACTGAAACCTGTGAAATGCTGAAGATCTCGATAGAGTAGCTGTGGCGAGGAGGCTTCCTAAGGTGGGGGCGGGGGCGATACTAAAACAAGCGAGCTCGGCCTCCGAATGGAGGGATGTCAATTTACACGGAGATCGGGAGAGATTTATTTTGCCAGAGAGGGGTGAGTCTGTGGAATTCGTTGCCACCGGCGGCCGTGGAGGAGGGTTTACTGGGCATTTTTATGTCAGAGTTTGACTGGGACTCAGACTGAAGTGGATCAGCCAAGATCAAATGCTGGAGCAGACCCGATGAGCCAATTGGCTGAATTGTGCCACTATCCTCTGATTTGAAGTTCCTGGGAATCTGGGAGTCAGCATCTCTGAGGATCTACACTGGGTCAGCACACTCAGGCAGACGGGAAGAAGGGGTCGTACCCCGATTGAACAGCCTCAGGCATTCAGATTTCAACACTCCCATTCCTCGCTATCACTTTCCCTCTTAGAGTCAGACTGCCAGCTATTCTGTGCCAATCTTCCTTCATGGGATGTCTGTCGGTAAAGTACCGTGCTGAGCACTCAGTGCTCTACCGTAAGAGATCCATTTATTGTGCCGCTCTTTGTCACTTTACCTTTGGATTTCACCATTGACGTCCTGCTTATTTCGTGCCTGAGTCGGAGTGCATGCTAGCCCTTACTCGGCACTTGCCTTCACCGCCATCTGTAGCTCTCCCGTCACAGAATGGATTGCAGCGGTGGAGAGCTTTCTGGCGTGTCGCATGTCCGCCTCGTGTGGAGGCTGCAACACACAGGGTCGCCGGTGGCTGCAGAGGGTTATGGACCCATGACGAGCACAACCCTTCCAGCCAATGTGGACATCTACAAGAGGTGATACACCGAGAAGATCGCATCCAGCACTGAGGACCCCCGCCACCCGGGAATTACCCTGTGCTCACTTGTACCGTCGGGGAGGGGATACTGGAGCCTGATGACCGATATTCAACGAGTTAAATCATTTGCTTCCCCTCCGCCATCGAATTGCGAGCGCTCCCACGACACGTAAACACTGGCTTAGAATTCACCTTCTTGCAGTATTTATTAATTTTCCTTATTGACTTTAATCTTACATCTTAACACTTTAATTACGCTGGAAATAAACAAATTACAGTTTATATATCAGTCTCAGATAATGTCAGTCGGTGATTATGGTGGAAACCAAGCGAAACCGTTAGACAGGCGATTCGACACCCGGACCTTCATCAGTCAGGGCGCTGAGCCCAGGATTCACCAGGAAACGTTACACTTGTAGAAGACGTTCGTGCTTGCGTTTTGGTCCCACTGCTGTGGAAAAGATGCCATTGAGCTGGAAGGAGTGCAGAAGGAGATTTACGAGGTTGTTTGCGGAAGTAGATAGACTGGGTTATGGAGAGAAGTAAGGAAAGATGTGACTCTATTCCGTTGGAGTGTAGAGATGACCTGGCAGGGGCGTATATATCCACTAGGGGCACAGATAGGGTGAATGTGCCGAGACGTTTTCCCCAGGGTTGGGGTAATGAATAACCAGAGGGCACAAAATAAAGATGAGAGTGGGTGTGCAGAGAGTAGGGAACGATAGGCTGGAAAGAGAAGGGAGAGCGGAAAGGGCGGGAGTATGATAGGGACGGAGTAGGAAAGGGGAAACAGAGTGGGAGATGGCGATAAGCAGCGGGATAGTTGAGGATAGAGAGTTGCGAAGGAGAGCGGGGGAGAGAATGGGGACGAGGGTGGGCGAGGAGAATGAGGCAGAGAGGTTGGGAGATCGGGAGAGGATAGGGGAGTGAGAGTTGGGGAGAGATGCGGGGGGGGGGTGTAGAAAGAGAGGTCGTCACTTGATTCAAAGTGCACCCATGGGATCTTGACAGAGATCAAGCATCTTTTCAAGAACATCCGGGGACAAAGGAGCAGACTTCTCACAGATGAAATAGTGTCCATCACTGCAGTTGTAAGTCCATCTGTACGCTATACACCGAGTGCAGGTGGGTTTTCTATATTTCACCGCATACAGGAGATTAGATTCCACGTTCCTGTCAACGAGGGTTAAACAAATGCATAGGAGAGAAAAAAATAGCGCACACACATAACTACAACCCTGTCTTGCACCCCACCCCCGAGCCATCAATTAATCCCCAAACTAATCCGATTGCCCCATTCCCAAACCACAGTATCGTGTTATTCCACAGATAGATCCCACTGACCCTCTCCAAAACCAGAGGCCTGCGCCAGTCCAAAACTCACCGGTCTTCACATTTTCCGATCCAATATGTTCGGTAACGGTCGTGAATAGAGTTGTAAATAAAACTCTGTGAAATGAAGCATCGTCTATAAATGCTTGGAAGGAGACTCTTTCAGTTCATGTACCCGGGTGCGTGAGATGGGACGGAGTGCGAAGAGATTGAGATTGTGTCTGACCCCGGAAGTGTGTAATGGGACAGTGTGGAGGGAGATTCACTCCGGGTGCGTGAGATGGGACAGAATGCGAAGAGATTCACTCTGCGTCTGGCCCCGGGAGTGTCTGATAGGACGGTGTGGAAGGAAATTCACTCTGTGACTGACCCCGGAAGTGTGTGATGGGCTGGTGCGGATGGGGATTCACTCTGTGTCTGACCCTGGGTCCGTGTGATAGAAGAGAGCAGAGAGCTTCAAACAGTGTCTCTAACCCCCAGTGTGGAAGTCGGTCGTGTGTTTGTGTGGAATCATACAGTGGTGTCGGACATACCGCTTCATCATTTGAATTTATTTCAAGGAGTCTTGAATCAAAGCTTGAACAATGTTGCTTTGCTTCATCGTATGATCCGTAGACGGTGGATATGAAATAACAACGGTCTTTATGTCTGATCCAGTTCTGGGAACACGTTTGCTCTGGAAACCAGGAACAAAGAAAAGTCAATCTACCCACCCAGTACGTCAAATAGCCCGAGCAGAATGGAACGCCCTCCACACCGTCCCAAAACACATCCCGGGATCAGAAAGACAGAGAACCTTCCTCCACACCCTCCCTTACAGACTTCTGGCGTCAAACACAGAGTGAATCTCCCTCCACACCATCCCATCACACACTCCCGGGGTCAGACACAGAGTGAGTCTCTCTCCACATCGTCCCATCACACACTCCCGGGATCAAACACAGAGTTAATCTCCCTCCTCACAGTCCCATCACACACTCCTGGTGACAGGCACTCAGTGAATCTCCCTCCACAACGTCCCATCACACACTCCCGGGGTCAGACACAGAGTGAATCTCCAACCACTCTGCCCCATCACACAAATCCGGGGTCAGACACAGCGTGACTTTTCCTCCTTCCCGTTCCATTACACATTCCTGGCGTCAAACACGCCGTGATTCTCCCTCCACACCGTCCCATCACACAGTCCCGTGGTCAGACAGAGAGTGAAGCCCCCTCCGCATCGTCCCATCACACTCTCTCGGGGTCACACACAGAATGAAGCTCTCTCCTCTCCCTCCCATCTCACACACCCGGGGTTATTCACAGAGTGGAGCTCACTGCATACCGTCTCTTCAAATACACCGGTGGTCAGACACAGATTATAGCTTCCTATCTCTCTTTAATATGCTGAGTAGTAGGAGAAGGTGGTTTGGAGGTTGGTGTGTTAACTCACGTTTTCTGCTGGTCAGCAGTTGACAGATTTTAGCCTTCTCTTTGATCAGAGATCGGTACTGATTTTCGAGGTCACTGTTCTTTTGATGGAGATCGGTTTGTGTTTGATTCAGATCGGAGAGATGGGTGTTCAGGACGGAGTTTTCATTTTCGAGGATGGAGAGTTTGTTTTCGAGTTTGGAGAGGTTGTTGTTGAGAACAGAGATATTCTTGAGACAGGTGCTCCGGGAAAGAGACAGGCGGGAATTTTCGGTTATGCTGGATTTAAGAGTTGACTTCAACTCATTTACCTGAAGTCCACATTGCCGCTGGGTCCGGTTCATCTCCTGATATTGTTCCCAAAATTCCAGGTGGTTTTGGTCGCAGGTGATCAGAGAGTGACGAATCTGTGATACTGAGAGTGATATTGTGTCATGTATCGCTGTCACAGCGAGTGGCGTGTAGTTGTCAAGGTGAGTGGCGTGTCAGTGTTACGTTGAGTAGCGTGTTGGTGTCACAGTGAGGTGTTGTCGGTGAGACACGTGTCGTTGTTACTCTGATTGTCCTGTCGGTGTCACGATCAGTGTATTGTCGACATCACATTTGCCTTCTTGATGCACAATTCCCTTTCCCTCTCCTTGCCTGCGGCACAATTCCCTTTCCCTCTCCTTGCCTGCTGCACAATTCCCTTTCCCTCTCCTTGCCTGCTGCACAATTCCCTTTCCCTCTCCTTGCCTGCTGCATAATTCCCTTTCCCTCTCCTTGCCTGCTGCACAATTCCCTTTCCCTCTCCTTGCCTGCTGCACAATTCCCTTTCCCTCTCCTTTCCTGCTGCACAATTCCCTTTCCCTCTCCTTGCCTGCTGCACAATTCCCTTTCCCTCTCCTTTCCTGCTGCACAATTCCCTTTCCCTCTCCTTGCCTGCTGCACAATTCCCTTTCCCTCTCCTTGCCTGCTGCACAATTCCCTTTCCCTCTCCTTGCCTGCTGCACAATTCCCTTTCCCTCTCCTTGCCTGCTGCACAATTCCCTTTCCCTCTCCTTGCCTGCTGCACAATTCCCTTTCCCTCTCCTTGCCTGCTGCACAATTCCCTTTCCCTCTCCTTGCCTGCTGCACAATTCCCTTTCCCTCTCCTTGCCTGCTGCACAATTCCCTTTCCCTCTCCTTGCCTGCTGCACAATTCCCTTTCCCTCTCCTTGCCTGCTGCACAATTCCCTTTCCCTCTCAGTTTAGTATTATCAGCAAATTTAGATACATTACACTCGATCCCCTCTTGCAGATCGTCAATGTATATCGTTAAATGTTGTAGGCCCAGCGCCGGCTCCTGCGGCACACAACTCACCACTGATTGCCAACCAGAGTAACACCCATGTATCAGAATTCTTGCTTACCTTCAATTAACTCATCTTCTATCTATGCTAATACATCATCCCCAATTCCGTATCTTATCGATAAGTCTATTATGCGGCACTCTTTCTGAATATCCAGTAAATAACGTCCATCCCTTCCCCTCTGTTCACTGCGCTCGTTATATCCTCAAAGGTGTTTGTCAAACAGGATCTGCCTGTCCTGAATCCACCCTGCGTCTGCTTCATAGATCCATTTCTTTCCAGATGCCTCGTTATTTCTTCTTTATCGATAGCCTCAAGCATTTTCCCAACTACATATGATAAACTAATTGGCCTAGAGTTAAATGCCTGTCGTCTAAATCCTTTTTTGAACACTGGCGTGACATTCGGCGCCGTCCAATTCGCTGGGACCGGCCCAAAGCCCAGAGAATGTTGCTATATTATCACAAAGCCTCAACTTTAACTTCTGCCATTTCCTTCAGCACCCTGGGATGCATTCCATCCGGACCATGGACTTGTCTATTTTCGGGCCCACATGTTTGCTCAGCTATTGTATTGAGGCCCTCAACTCCCATCGCATCCATAACATCTCTCTTTGGAATGTTAGACGCGTACTCCACCGTGAAGACGACACAAAATATTCATTCAAAGCCTCTGGCATTTCCTCATTTCCCAATATCAATTCCCCCTTTTCTTCCGCCAGGGGACCTACATTCACTTTGGCCATTCCTTTCTGCTTTAGATAATTACAAAAAAAAAAAATAATTTTGAGCTAGTTTGTTTTCATCATCTGGCTTCCATTTTTTTTATTACTCATCAGTGTTTGTTTTTTTTTGCTGCTTTATAAAGTTTGCCCAGTCTTACAGTTTCCCACAACTCTTGGCGAATTAATATGCACGAGCCTTTAGTCTGATGCCGTATTTTATTCCCTTCGTTATGCAAGGCTGGCTCTCCCCACCCCTCACCCATTGTCTCTGCAGCTTATAGTTTTGTTCAAAAGCGTAAAAAAAATATTTGCAAGTCCACCACTGTTCCTCAACCGTCCCACCATATTGTCTTGTTTCCCAGTCTACACTACCCAAATCCTCACTCATCCCATTGTGGTGTCACAGTGCGGGTTGTGTCAGTGTCACGGGTAGGGGATCGTCGGGGTCATGGTGAGGCGTGTGCCCTGGCGTCCCAGTGACGTGCGCGTCCGTGTCACGATGAGGATCGTGTCGCTGTTACAGTGAGGGGGATGTCAGTGTCACATTGAACCGAGTGTCGGTGTCACGGGTAGGGGATCGTCGGGGTCGCGGTGAGGATCGTGTCGGTGTTACAGTGAGGGGGATGTCAGTGTCACATTGAACCGAGTGTCGGTGTCACGGTGAATGGAATGTTGTTGTCACGTTATGGGACGTGTCGGATTTACGGTGACGGCGGCATATGCTTCACTGTGAGGTGTGTCAGTCTCACGTGTTGGGTCGTGTCGGTGCCACGGTTTTGTATCGATGTTTCAGTGAAGGGGCTGGCGGTGTCACGGTGCTGGAAGACTCGGTGTCAAGGTGAGGTGAAATTCGGCGTCACGTTGAGGTGGGACTCGATTTCACGCTGTGGGCGTACTAGTGTCATGGTGGGAGTTGTGTCCCTGTCAACGTGAGGGTAGTGTCAGTTTCACCGTGAGGGGCGAGTCGGTGGCACGATGAGGTACGTGTTGGTGTCACGGTGAACAGTATGTCAGCGTCACATTGAGGGCCGTGTCTGTGTCTCTATGGTGTTTTACGTTCACGTTTCTTTCCACTCTGTCTGTTTACGTCTGACTCCACCAGGAGCCCGATCGACTCACCATAGATCGACAGCCCAGCCACTATCGCGACGAGGACGGACGTAACTAGGCAGAGTAGGCAGATCTTCCGGTACGGTTTATTTCCAATGTTCTCTTTCGGCTCCTGTTTATGCGGACCTGTGGAAAGACCATTCAGAGCGTGTGTGAATTCAGTCGTGACCCCACTGGGTCTCGCTTCCACCTACTACCCGCTCTCTCTCCTTCAACCACGATCACACCTCCCTCTCTCAATCTTATCTACTTTCAACCGCCATCGCCGAGAGTCAAAATTCCTTGAGTTGGCAAAGTCCGATAGGTGTCTGACCGATTCCAGAGATCAGTTAAATCCCCTCTGAGCCTCCTCCGCTCCAGAGGAAGCAACCCAGTTGTCTGACCTCTCGTTGTAACACATGCCATCGAATTCTGGCAGAGTCCTGTTAAACCTCTCCGGAGGCTCCCCAACGCCCTGACATCCTACCGATAATGGGGTGACCAGAACTGTGTACAATACGCCTGATTCAGCCTAACTAGTGATTTTTATAAAGTTACAACCTAACTCCCTGACACTTGTACTCAATGCCCCGTCAAATAAAGACAAGAACGCCACAGGACTTCCTAACCATCCCATCAAACTGTGCATCCACGTTCAGGGAGCTGTGAACATGGACCCCAAGATCCTCTGCCCATCTAATGTAAAGGTATGTTCGGCACATCATTGCGGGCTGAAGGGCTCGTATTGTGCTGTAAGTTCTCTATGTTTCTATCTTTCAACACTGTTTAGGGTCTTGACTTTGATAGAGTGTCATTTCTTTCATTTGACCTATCAAGGCGCAACATTTTAGGTTTATCCGGGTTAAATTCCATCTGCCCGGTCTCCAGACCATATCTGTAACTGATCCACGTCCCACTGAATTCTTTGCCAGTCTTCTCCGCTCTCCACAGCACCACCTCTCGCCATATCAAACCTACAAACCCAACCGGATCATTTATATACATTTAAGAGCAGAGGTAATGTTACAGCTTTATAGTGCCCTGGTCAGACGCTGCTTGGAATACTGTGCTCAGTTCTAGTCGCTTCACGATAGGAAAGACGGGGAATCCACAGGATGGGTGAAGAGGAGATTTAAAAGGATGTTGCCTGGATTGAGGAGCATGCCTTATGAGAATAGGTTGAATGAACACGGCCTTTTCTCTTTGGAGCGACAGAGGATGAGAGGTGACCTGATAGAGGTGTACAAGATGATGAGAAGAATTGATCGTGCGGATAGTCAGAGGCTTTCCCCCATGGCTGTAAGGGCTAGCACGAGACGGCATGGTTTTAAGGTGCTTGGAAGAAAGTATAGAGGACTGATTTTTTTTTACGTAGCCAGTGTTGAGTGCGGAATTTTTCTTCGGCAGTTTAACGGGGGCACGACTGCGCAAGCGCGTGTAAGTCGGACCGTGAGGCAGCGGGAGTATTTAAAGAGAACAGTTAGACGGAGCGAGCGAAGGAGTAGACGGAGACAGAGTAGGAAGGCTTCGGCGCGCAGAGGATGAGGACGAGCTTCACTCCAAGTGAGGTAAGGCCGGCTAAGTTCCTTTAAAAGGAGAAAGTTTCAAAAGTTGAGGCAAAGTATTGGGTAGGTCATGACAGTTGAAATCAGCCCCGTGGATTGTTCATCCCGCAGCATGTGGGAAATTAGGTGTCCAGTGTCCCTGTCGACTATGTGTGCAGGTAGTGTGTCCAATTGCAGCTTCTGGCAGACCGCATTGAGCGTCTGGAACTGCGATTTGATTTATACTGTAGCATGCGCGATGCTGAGAAAGTCGTGAATAGCACGTTCAGTGAGTTGTCCACACCGCAGGTAAAGGCTACACAGGCAGAAAGGGAATGGGTTGCCACGAGACAGCGTAGCAGTAGGCAGGTAGTGCAGGATTTCCCTGAAGTCATCTGCCTCCTAAACAGTTACACTGTTTTGGATACTGTTGGGGAAATGTCTCATCAGGGGAAGGCAGCAGCAGCCGAGTTCATTGCACCATGGGTGGCTCTGCGGCACAGGAGGGAAGCAAAAGGAGTGGGAGAGCTATAGTGATAGGGGATTCGATTGTAAGGATAATAGATAGGCGTTTCTGCAGCCGCAAACGAGACTCCAGGATGGTATGTTGCCTCCCTGGTGCAAGGGTCAAGGATGTCTCTGAGCGGCTGCAGGGCATTCTGCAGTGGGAGGGTGAACAACCAGTGGTCGTGGTGCACATAGGTACCAAAGATATAGGTAAAAAACGGGATGAGGTCCTACCAGGTGAATTTAGGGAGTTAAGAGATAAACTAAAAAGTAGGACCACAAAGGTAATAATCTCTGGATTACTACCAGTGCAACGTGCTAGTCAGAATATAAATGGAGGATATTTCAGAAGAATACGTGGCTTGAAAAATGGAGCAGGGGGGATGGATTCAAATTTCTGGGGCATTGGAACCAGTTTCGGGGGAGGTAGGACCGGTATAAAGAGGACGGTCTGCACCTGGGCTGGACTGGAACCAATGTCCTAGGGGGGGTGTTTGCTACTGCTGTTCAGGAGGATTTAAACTAATGTGGCAGGGGGATGGGAACAAGTGCAGAAAGACAGAGGGGTGTAAAATGAGGGTAGAAGCAAAAATTAGTAAGGTGAAAAGTAGAAGTGGCAGGCAGGCAAATCCAGGGCAAAAATCAAAAAGGGCCACTTTTAAAGATAATTGTATAAGGGCTAAGAGTGTTGTAAAAACAAGGCTGAAGGCTTTGTGTGTCAATGCGAGGAGCATTCGTAATGAGGTGGATGAATTGAATGTGCAGATAGTTATTAATGAATATGATATCGTTGGGATCACAGGGACATGGCTCCAGGGTGACCAAGGATGGAAGCTCAACATCCAGGGATATTCAATATTCAGGATGGTTAGAGAGGAAAGAAAATGAGGTGGGGTAGCGTTGCTGGTGAGAGAGGAGATTATCGCAATAGAAAAGGACATTAGCCTGGAGGATGTGGAATCGATATGGCTAGAGCTGCATAATACTAAGAGTCAGAAAACGCTGGTGTGAGTTGTGTATAGGACACCTAACAGTAGTAGTGAGGCTGGGGATGGCATTAAACAGGATTTAGAAATGCGTGCAATAAACGAACATCTGACCTGCATCTACATATAAATTGGGTGAACCAAATTGGTAAGGGTGCTGAGGAAAAGGATTTCCTGGAATATATGCGGGATGGTTTTCTGAACCAACATGTCGTGGAACCAACTAGAGAGCAGGCCATTCTAGATTGGGTACTGAGCAATGAGGAAGGGTTAGTTAGCAGTATTGTCGTGCGAGGCCACTTGGGTAAGAGTAGCCATAATATGGCGGAATTCTTCATTAAGATGGTGATTGACATAGTTAATTCAGAAACAAAGTTACTGAACTTAAAGAAGGGTAACTTTGATGGTAGGAGACCTGAATTAGCTAAGATAGACTGGCAAATGATACTTAACGGGTTGACGGTCGATATGCAATGGCAAGCATTTAAAGATCGCATGAATGAACTACAACAATTGTTCATCGCAGTTTGGCAAAAGAATAAACCAGGGAAGGTAGCGCACCCGTGGCTGACAAGGGAAATTAGGGATAGTATCAAGTCCGAGGAAGAAACAGACAAATTTGCCAGAAAAAGCGGCACGCCTGGGGACTGGGAGAAATTCAGCGACCAGCAGAGAATGACAAAGGGCTTAATTAGGAATGGGAAAAAAATATTATGAGAGCAAGCTGACAGGGAAAATAAAAACTGACTGTAAAAACTTTCATATAAATGTGATAAGAAAAAGATTGTTCAAGACAAATGTAGGACGCTTACAGTCAGAAACAGGTGAATTGATCATGGGGAACAAGGACATGAAAGACCAATTGAATAATTACTTTGGTTTTGTCTTCACTAAGGAGGACATAAATAATCTTCTGGAAATAGTAGGGGACCGAAGGTCTAGTGAGATGGAGGAACTGAGGGAAATACATGTTAGTAGGGAAGTGGTGTTAGGTAAATTGATGGGTTTAAAGGCAGCTAAATCCCCAGGGACAGATGGTCTGCATCCCAGAATGCTTACGGAAGTAGCCCAGAAAATAGTGGATGCATTTGTGATAATTTTTCAAAACTCCTTCGATTCTGGATTAGTTCCTGAGGTTTGGAGGGTGGCTAATGTAACCTCACTTTTCAAAAAAGGAGGGAGAGAAAAACTGGGGAATTATAGACCGGTTAGTCTGACATCAGTTGTGGGGAAAATGCTACAAACCGTTATCAAAGATGTGATAACACCACATTTAGAAAGCGGCGAAATCATCGGACAAAGACTGTATGGATTTGTGAAAGTAAAATCATGTCTGACGAATCTTATAGAATTTTTTTGAAGATGTAACTCGTAGAGTGGATACGGGAGAGGCTAGTGGATGTGGTATATTTAGATTTTCAAAAGGCTTTTGACAAGATCCCACACGGGAGATTAGTGCGCAAACTTTAAGCTCACGGTATTGGGGGTTTGGTATTGATGTGGATAGCGAATTGGTTGGCAAACAGGAAGCAAAAGGTGGGAGTAAATGGGACGTTTTCAGAATGGCAGGCAGTGACTAGTGGGGTACCGCAAGGCTCAGTGCTGGGACCCTAGTTGTTTACAATATATATTAATGATTTAGACGAGGCAATTAAATGCAGCATCTCCACGTTTGAGAATGACACGAAGCTGGGCGGCGGTGTTAACTGTGAGGAGGATGCTAAGAGGATGCAGGGTGACTTGGAAGGTTAGGTGAGTGGGCAAATTCATGGCAGGGGCAATTTACCGAGGATAAATGTGAGGTTATCCACTTTGGTTGCAAGAACAGGAAAACAGATTATTATCGGAATGTTTTCCGATTAGGAAAAGGGGAGGTGCAACGGGACCTGGGTGTCATTGTACACCAGTCATTGAAGGTGGGATGCAGGTACAGCAGGCGGTGAAAAAGGCAAATGGTATGTTGGCATTCATAGCAAAAGGAATTGAGTACAGGAGCAGGGAGGTTCTACTGCAGTTGTACAAGGCCTTGGTGAGACCGCACCTAGAGTATTATGTGCAGTGTTGGTCCCCTAATACGAGGAAAGACATTTTTGCCATAGAGGGAGTACAAACAAGGTTCACCAGATTGATTCCTGGGATGGCAGGACTTTCATATGAAGAAAGACTGGATTGACTAGATTTATACTCACTGGAAATTAGAAGATTGAGGGGGATCTTATTGAGACGTATAAAATTCTAAAGGGATTGGATAGTCTAGATGCAGGAAGATTGTTTCTGATGTTGGGGGAGTCCAGAACGAGTGGTCACAGTTAAAGAATAAAGAGGAAGCCATTTAGAACCGAGATGAGGAAAAACGTCTTCACACAAAGTGTGCAAAATCTGGAATTCTCTGCCACAGGAAACAGTTGAGGCCGGTTCATTGGCTATATTTAAGAGGAAGTTAGATATGGCACTTGTGACTAAACGGATCGGGGGTATGGAGAGAAAGCAGGTACAGGGTTCTGAGTTGGATGATCAGTCATAATCGTACTGAATGGCGGTGCAGGCTCTAAGGGCCGAATGGCCTACTCCTGCGCCTATGTTCCTATGTTTCTATGAATGGGGTGCCAACAGCGGTGGTGGAGGCGGAAGCGATAGGGTATTTTAATAGACTCCTGGATTGCTACATGGAACTTAGAAAAATAGAGGGCTATGGGTACAGCCTAGCTAGCTCTTAGGTAGGGGCATGTTCGGCACAGCTTTCTTGACCGAAGAACCTGTGTTTGGATGTAGCTTTTCTATCTTTCTATGTTTCTAACCCAGCCATCTACAATTTCATAGAGATCATTTGTATACATCACTGACAGGGATTTCACTGGGGAGCCGAGTGACAACCTTTTGTTACCCAGATGGTTGTCAGTCAGTGGAACGAGCTGACAGAGGAAGTGGTTGATGCAGATGCATTAGAAACTGGGACACTTGGCACGTGACCCATTCATAATGACGTAATCACTGTGAACTCTGACCTGTTTGTGCAGTGATTGACAGCCTGCTGTGTCCGGAGGAAATGGAAGGATCTTCGGCCTTATCGATGCGGGTTTCTTCTTTCCGAAAATTCAGCTCTGAGTAGGTGGTGTTCAGACCTTCTAGGAGAGAGAGAGCGAGTCGGACAGGCAGATAAGGAACAGGGAGAGGGGTAATGGGGGAGGGAGTTGGGCGAGAGAAGAGAGTGTGGGATAAGTGAAGGGGTGAAAGGGGATGAGACAACGAGAGGGTGTGAGGGAGAGGGGGGAGAGAGGTGACACACAGGAAGGAAGAAAAGTAGAGCGATGGACAGAGAAGGTGAGACAGCGATAATGGCGATGGTCGGGAAGATGCGAGAGAAATAATGGAGAGGGAGAAAGGGGTGAAAGAGGCGAAGAGAGAGGAGCAGAGAGTCTGGAACAGTGAGACGATAGGTAGAGGTTTGAGAGAAGGCGAAAAATGGTGTAGAGAAGGGAGAGTAAGGGGAGGAGAAAAGTGGGAGAGGGATGGGGAAGACAGAAGAAGATAATTTGAGAGGGAGAGGGAAGAGCGAGGGGAGAGACCGTCGGGGGTAGGAAGAGAGGCGTGGATGGACAGGAGCAGAAGGCTCGAGGGTTGATAAGTGGAAAAATTCGGGGCCGAAAGAAGTGCGAAGTCCGGGAGGAGCGGACAGGGAAGGAAGAGAGAGAGCAGAGAGAGCCGGAAAGAGTGCCGGGGGAGACAGAGATTGTGTGAGAGACGGGAGAGAGAGAGGGCAATGAGAGATGGCTAAGAGAAGGGGACAGTGGAAGACAATAGGGAAATCTAGGAGAGAGAGGAGGGAAAGAGAGGGTGGAGGTGTTAAGAGAGTGGAGCGAAGGGGAAAGAGGGAAAAGAGAGTTGGATTTAAAAAGGGAGAGAGTGGTTAAGGCTTTATACCGCGCTCTCAAATTTCACCAACAACCCACCCCCAATCGCCTCTCCCACGCGATCACTACGGCTGATGCTCAAACAGGGAATCAGTAGGGTCAACTGTAAGTTTTTCCTGAGATCTCTCAACAGGATTGAGCATATCAGCTAAACACAGTCAGGGCAACAAAGATGAAACTGACCTCCATCTATCCGGACCCGGGGAGCCGAGAGCGTCTTGACATTAAGTTCCGCGTACGATACATCAGGTTCAGCTGGGGACAGAGCAGTGAAGGTCAGAAACAGAGTGAGACTCGATCCACACCGTTCTATCACACACTCCCGAGGTCAGACACAGAGTGAATCTCCGTCCACACCGTCCATTCACACACTCCCGGGGACAGACACAGGGTGAATCTCCCTCCACACCGTCCCATCACACACTGCCGGGGTCAGACACAGAGTGACTCTCCCTCCACACTGTCCCATCACAGACTGCCGGAGTCAGACACGGAGAGAATCTCCCTCCACACCGTTCTATCACACACTCCCGGGGTCAGACACAGAGTGAAACTTCCTCCACACCGTTCTATCACACACTCCGGGGGTCAGACTCAGATTGAATCTCCCTCCATACCTTCCCATCACACACTCCCGGGGTCAGACACAGAGTGAATCTCCCTCCACACCGTTCCATCACACTCTCCCTTGGTCAGACACAGAGTGAATCTCCCTCCACACCGTTCTATCACACACTCCCGGGGTCAGACACAGAGTGAATCTCCCTCCACACCGTTCCATCACACACTCCCGGGGTCAGACACAGAGTGAAGCTCCCTCCACACTCTCCCATCACACACTCCCGGGGTCAGACACAGAGTGAATCTCCCTCCACACTGTCCCATCACACACTCCCGGGGTCAGACACAGAGTGAATCTCCCTCCACACCGTCCCATCACTCACTGCTGGGGTCAGACAGAGAGAGATTCTCCTCCCCGAGACTTTCTGCCTCACTCACCTCCGGAAGGAGACGGTGAATCCGTTTTTGTGAACTTCACATTCATGTAAGTCTCGCTGTCGTCCATCCTGACGAGGATTCTCTGCGTCTCTTTGCTCAAAAGGGGAAGCAGCCGTTGTCAGAGGAAGCCCGTGTTGACAAGCGTGTCCGAGCAACACCAACAAACACCAGATGAGCAGCTGGTAAAGAGAGGAACCGAGAACAGGCGGAGGATTGCGGGGAGGAGAGAGGATGGGGGCTTAAGAGAAAGTGATTAGAGTGGCGGGTAGAGTAGTGAAAGTGGGGAGAAACATGGGGTGTGATAAGGAGAGAGAGGGGAAATTGGGTGGTTAGTGGAGAGAAAGAAGCGGGTGACAGGGAGAGAGTGGGGAGTGTGGGGAAAGATGGAACTGACAGCGATAGAGACGGGGAAAGGAGGGAGGAAGAAAGGGCAGAAATTGATACGGGGAGATTGGGAGGAAGAGGGAGAAGGGAGACGGCGAGCGAGCGGCGTGAAGAGAGGGAGTGAGGGAATGAGAGGTAGCGGAGGGGAAGATAGGGAGGAGAGGGAGAGCAATATAGTTAGGAAGTGAGTGCAGGAAAGGGAGGGATGAGGGAGAAGGAATTTAGACGATGGAGGGAGAGAGGGATCGGAGGGGGAGAGAGGAGAATGGAAAGGAAGGAGAGAAATAGAGAAGGATGGCAGGAATGAGGAAGGAGGGAATGTCGGAGGATTTTTTTGTCACTCATACAGAGCCTCTATTGTCCTGGAGATTTGCACCACTCGTTCGTTTCGCTATTTTTCCCCGCACCTGACCATCCCCAGGGCTTCAAACCCTCTGTTCGCGGGAAACCACTGTCCCAGGCCAAAGCCCCAGCACACCCACCGAGGTGAATGAGCCTCCCTCTGAGAGAGGTGAACAGAGTCCAGTGGCGCGTCCATTACCTTAACCTACTCTCTCACCCATCTGCCCAACACCATCATCCCCACCCCACCGTCGCAGTGACCTAGAGATGACCCGACCAACCCACCTATTGCACCCCGACCAGGGAGTTCCCTACATTTTCGGTCCCGGCCCTTCCACCTTTCCGGCGATGGTGGATGGGTGAGAGATCAGAAAAACATTTGACCCTGGACAACGGGCCTCTCTCCAAATCTCCCACCTACCGCCATTCCCGCTCCTTCGATTATCTCGTCTCTCCTCCCACAGCACCCTCCCTCACATCCCGCTCTCCACCCCACGGGATCACACCCTCCCGGGGTGAGACTAAGAGTGAATCTCCCTCACCACCGTCCCATCACACACTCCCGGGGTCAGACACAGAGTGAATCTCCCTCCACACTGTCCCATCACACACTCCTGGTGTCAGACACCGAGTGAATCTCCCTCCACACCGTCCCATCTCACACTCCCGGGGTCAGACACAGAGTGAATCTCCCTCACCACCGTCCCATCGCACACTCCCGGGGTGAGACTCAGAGTGAATCTCCCTCCACACCGTCCCATCACACACTCCCGGGGTCAGACACAGAGTGAATCTCCCTCCACACCGTCACATCAGACACTCCCGGGGTCAGACACAGAGTGAATCTCCCTCCACACCGTCACATCAGACACTCCCGGGGTCAGACACAGAGTGAATCTCCCTCCACACCGTCCCATCACACACTCCCGGGGTCAGACACAGAGTGAATCTCCCTCACCACCGTCGCATCAGACACTCCCGTGGACAGAAACAATAGATAATAGACAGCAGGTGCATGATTAGGCCACTCAGCTCTTCGAGCCTGCACCGCCATTCAATGTGATCATGGTTGATCATCCACGATCAGTACGCCGATCCTGCCTTCTCCCCTTATCCCTTGACTCCACTATCTTTAAGGGGTCTATCTATGTCTTTCTTGAAAGCATCTAGAGAATTGGCATCCACTGCTACCTGAGGCAGAGTTCAGATCCACAACTCTCTGGATGAAAAAGTTTTTTCCCCCTGAAATCCGTTCTAAATGGACCACCCCTAATTCCTAAACGGTGTCCTCTGGTTCCAGACTCCGACAACATCGGGAACACGTTTCCTGCCTCCAGCGTGTCCAATCCGTTGATAATCATATGTTTCTATCAGATCCCCTCTCATCCTTCTAAATTCTAGTGTATACAGGCTCAGTCACTCCAATCTTTCATCATAAACAGAGTGAAGCTCCTTCCGAACCGCCGAATCACACACTCCGGGTGTCAGAAACAGAAAAAAGCTTCCTCCCCACCATCACAACACGTACTCGTGGGGTCAGACACAGAGTGAATCTCCCTTCACACCTTCCCGTTGTTTCAGGTTGTTTGTCAATGAAAAGTACAGATTTGTCGAGGTGTGGGGTCATAATTTTCTTAACTACCCTACCCCACAGGTCTTCCTATCACAGGTAGATATGGTAGTTAAGGAAGTTTATGGGGTGTTAGCTTTCATAATCCGAGTGGTGGAGTTTAAGAGTGGCGAGGTATTGATGCAGCTCTATAAAACTCTGGTTAGGCCACAAGTGGAGTACTGTGTCCAGTTCTGGTCGCCTCACTATAGGAAGGATGTGGAAGCATTGGAAAGGGTACAGAGGAGATTTACTACGATGCTGCTTTGTTTGGATAGTATGGATTATGATCAGAGATTAAGGGAGCTAGGGCTTTACTCTTTGGAGAGAAAGAGGGTGAGAGGAGACATGATAAGGTATACAAGATATTAAGAAGAAGAGATAGAGTGGACAGCCAGCGCCTCTTCCCCAGGGCACCACTGCTCATTAGAAGATGACATAGCTTTAAGGTAAGTGGTTGGAAGTTTAAGGGGAATATTACAGCAAGGCCTTTTAATAAGAGAGTAGTTTGTGCGTGGAATGCACTGCCTGAGGCAGTAGTGGAGGCAGATACATTAATGAAATTCAAGAGACCACTAGACTGGTATAAGGAGGAATTTATGTTGGGTGGTTATATGGGAGGCGGGTGTTAAACTTCTGCACAACATTGTGGGCCGAAGGGCCTGTACTGTGCTGTACTGCTGTATGTTCTATGTTCTGTAGTTTTAAGGTGCTTGGATGGTGGTACAAGGGGTTTACAGAGAAATGCTTTTCACACAGAGAATGTGGGTTGCCACAGAGCGAGAATGCACTTCCAGTGATAGAGATCGAGCCGGATTCAATGGGGTCTTTTAATAGTCTCTTAGATAGGAACTTTGTTCTATGATATTGTTAATGCAATAGACCCCCTACGCCTACTTCCGTTTCATCTGCAAACTCTGCCACAAAGCCATCTGTTCCACTCAGCATTGAAAATCAATGTGAGAAGTAGCGGTCTCAACACAGCCCCCCTGAATAACACCACTCGTCACTGGCAGCCAACCGGAGAAGCCCATTTTATTCCCACTCGTCACTGGCAGCCAACCGGAGAAGCCCAATTTATTCCCACTCGTCACTGGCAGCCAACCGGAGAAGTCCAATTTATTCCCACTCGTCACTGGCAGCCAACCGGAGAAAGCCCATTTTATTCCCACTCGCGGCCTCCTGCCGGTCAGACATTCCTCTATCCTTGCCTGTGTCTTTCCGGTAACACAATGGGATTATATCTTGCGGAGCAACCTCATTCATGGCACTTTCCCAAATGCGTTCTGGAAATCCAATAAATGACATCCACTGCCTGTCCTTTGTCCGACCTGCTGGTTACTTCCTCAAAGAACTCTAGCAGATTTGTCGGCATAATTTCCCCTGACAGAAGCCAGCTGACTTTGACTAATTTTAGCGTTAGGCATCAAGTTCCTCGCAACCACAAATTTATTAATAGACTCCAAAACTCTCCCAACCACAGAGATTAAGCTAACTGGAAACATAGAAACCTTACAGCACAATACAGGCCCTTCAGCCCACAAAGTTATTCCGAACATGTACCTACCTCAGAAATTACTAGGCTTACCGATAGGCCTCTATTTTACTAAGCTCCGTGTACCTATCTAAAAGCCTCTTAAACCACCCTACCCTATCCGCCTCCACCACTGTTGCCGGCAGCACATTCCACGCAATCCCCACTCTCTGAGTAAAGGAAATTACTCCTGACATCACCTCTGCACTTACTCCCCAGCAACATAAACCTGTGTCCTCTTGTGGCAACCATTTCAGCCCTTGGTACAAAAGCCACTAACTATCCACAGAATCAATGCTTCTCGTTATTTTGTACACTTCTATTATGTCACCTGTCATTCTACTTCGCTTCAAGGAGAAAAGACCGAGCTCACTCAACCTATTCTCATCAGGCATGCTCCCCAATGCAGGCAAAATCCTTGTAAATCTCATCTGCACCCTTTCTATGGCTTCCACATCCTTCCTGTTGTGAGGCGAACAGAACTGAGCACAGTACTCCAAGTGGGGTCTGACCAGGTTCCTATATAGCTGTAACATTACCTCTCGGCTCCTAAATTCAATTCCACGATTGGTGAAGGCCAGTACACCATAACACCTCCTAACCACAAAGTCGACATGCGGGTCAGCTTTAAGTGTCCCATGGTCTCGGACTCAAAGATCCCTCTGATCCTCCACACTGCCAAGAGTCTTAACAATAATACCACATTCTGACATCATATTTGACCTACCAAAGTGAGCCACTTCACACTTATCTGGGTTAAACTCCATCTGCCACTTCTAATCCCATTTTGTCATCCTATTAATGTCCCGCTGTAACCTCCGACAACCCACCACAGTATCCATAACACCTCCAACCTCAGTGACATGAGCAAATTTGCTAATCCATCTCTCCACATACTCATCCAGGTCATTTATAAAAAATTACGAATATTAGGGGTCCCAGAAAAGATCCCTGAGACACTCCACTGGAGACCAAACTCCATGCAGGATATGACCCGTCTACAACCACTGTTTGTCTTCTGTGGGCAATCCAGTTCTGGATCCACAGAGCAATGTCCCCTTGGATGCTATGATTCCTCACTTTCTCAGCAAGCCTGGCATGGGGTACCTTATCAAATTCCTTGCTGATATCTATATAGACAGCATCTACTACTCTTCCATCATCAATGTGTTTAGTCACATCCTCAAAAAATTCAATCAGGCTCGTAAGCAACAACCTAACCTTGACAAGGCCATGATAACTACTACTAATCATATTATACCCCTCCAAAAGCTCATAAATCATGCCTCTCAGGATCTTCTCCATCAACGTACCAACCAGTGAGGTAAGACTCAGTGGTCTATAATTTCCTGGGCTATCTCTGCTCCCTTTCTTGAATTAAGGAACAACATCCGCAACACTCCAATCCTCCAGAAACTCTCTCGTCCCTATTTATGATGCGAAGATCATCGGCAGAGGCTCAGCAATCTCCTCCTTCAACTCCCAGCGTAGCCTGGGTTACATTTCGTCCGGTTCTGGTGGCTAATCCAACTTGATGCCTTCCAAAAGCTCCAGAACATTCTCTCTATTAATATCTCCATGCTTAAGCTTTTCAGTCTGCTGCAAACCATCACTTCAATCACTAAGTCCCTCTTTCCACAGTGAATACTGAAGTGAAGTGTTCATGAAGTACCTCTGCTATTTCCTCAGTTTCCATTACAATTTTACCACTGTCACACTTAATAGGTCCTATTTTTCACTTCTTATCCTCTTTCTCTTTACAAAGCTGTAAAATGCGTTGGGGGTTTCCTTAATTCTGCCCGCTAAGGCCTTCTCATAACCCGTTCTGCTCTGCTAATTTCCTTCTAAACTCCTTCCTAGTAGCCTTATAATCTTCTAGATCTCTAAAATTACCCAGCTCTCTGAACTTTTTGTAAACTTCTCTTCTTGATTGGATTTATTACAGCCTTTTTACACCACGCTTCCTCTATCCTACCGTAACCTCCCAGTCTCAGTGGAACGTGCCTATACAGAAATCTACACAACTATCCCCTGAATATTTGCCACATTTCTTACGTACGTTTTCCTGAGAACATCTGGTTCCAACTTAGGCCTCCAGTGTCCTGTCTGATAACATCATAATTCATCTAACTCCAATTAAACTCTTTTCTAAATTGTCTGTTCCTGTCTCTATCCAATGCTGTTTTAAAGGCGACAGAATTATGATCACTATCTTCAAAATGTTCTCCCACTGAGAGATCTGACAGCTGACCAGGTACATTTTCCAAAACCAAATCAAGTACAGCCTCTCCTGTTGTAGGCCTATCTGTCAAGAAACCTTCCTGAAGACACCTAACAAACTCTACCCCATCTAAACCACTTGCTCTAGGGAGATTCCAATTGATATTTTGGAAATTAAAAACTCCCATCACGACACTCCGTTATTATTACAACTTCCCAGGATCTGATTCCGTATCTGCATCATCGATATTCCTGTTACTATTAGGCGGACTATAAAAAACACCAAGTAAAGTGATCGACCCCTTCCTGTTCCTAACCTCCACTCACAGAGACTCCATAGAGAATCCCTCCATGGCGTCCACCATTCCTGCAGCGGTGACGCTATCAATGATCGACAGTGCCACGCCCCCACCGCATTTGCCTCCCTCTCTGTCCTTTCTGAAACATCTAAAACCTGGCACTTGAAGTAACCATTCCTGTCACTGAGCCACCCTTGTCTCTGTAATGGTCACCGCTTCATATCTCCAAGTAGTGATCCACGCTCTAAGCTCATCCGCTTTGTTCAAAACACCCCTTACGTTAACATAGATACAACTCAAGCCTTCGGTTTAAGCGCAACCGTACTCCATCATCTGGCTAACCTCCTTCTCGCACTGTCTACAAGCTTTCTCTATTTGTGAGCTAACCTCCTCTTCCCCAATCCTTCAGTTCGGTTCTCACCCCACAAACATTCTAGTTTAGTGAGGGGACGGTGTGGAGGGAGATTCACTCTGTGTCTGACCCCAGGAGTGTGTGATGGGAAGGTGTGGAGGGAGATTCTCTCTGTGTCTGACACCGGGAGTGTGTGATGAGACGGTGTGGTGAAAGATTCACTCTGTGCCTGGCCCCCGGAGAGTTTGATGGGATCGTATGTCGGGAGGTTGGTTCTGTCTCTGACCCAGGCATTGTGTGTTTGGACAACGTTAACGTTGCTTCTGAGGGAAAGCTGTGAGGGTAGGTTCGTTCGGGAGTGTGATATGGGACGGTATGTAGGGAGCTTCACTCTATGTCTGACCCCGGGAGAGTGCGATGGGACTGTGCGGAATGTGAATCTCTCTGTGTCTAACCCAAGAAGTTTGTGATGGGACGGTGTGGAGGGAGCTTCACTCTGTATCTGATCCCGGGACTGTGTGATAGGACGCTGTGGAGAAAGTTTCACTCTCTGTCTGACCCCAGGAGTGAGTGGTGGGACAGTGTTTAGAGAGCGTCACTCTGAGCTTGCTCCCGGGAGTGTGCGATGGGATGGTTTGGAGGGATATTCACTCTGTGTCTGACCCCGGGAGAGTGTGATGGGACGGTGCGGAGGGAGTTTCACTCTGTATCTGAACCCGGGAGAGTGTGATGGGACGGTGTGGAGGGAGATTCACTCTGTGCCTGACCCCGGGAGTTTGTGATGGGACGGTGTGGAGGGAGCCTCACTCTGTGTCTGAACCCGCGAGTGTGTGATGGGACGGTGTTGAGGAGTTTCACTCTGTGTCTGACCGCTGGATTCACGAACGAGAAGGACTTTGAATTGTGTAAGGTAAAGTAAAAAGTTGGGAAATTATGGAAACTCGGAAGTACTGTCATTTTTAAGGAACCAAAAAGTAGATAAATTTCCGGGACCTGACAGGATATTCATAGGAACTGGAGGGAGTTAGTGGTAGAAATAACAGGGGCTCTGAGAAAAATATTTCAAATTTCAATGGAAACAGCGATTGTGCCGGAGGACTGGCGTCTTGCCCATGTGGTTCCATTGTTTAAAAGGGGTTCTAAGAGTAAACCTCACAATTATAGGCCTGTGAGTTTGACGTCAGAGGTGGGTAAATTTATAGAAATTATTCTTAGAGATGGTATCTATAATTATCTGTATAGAGGGTCTGATTAGGAATAGTCAGCATGGATTTGTGCATGGAAGGTCATGTTTGACAAATCTTATTGATTTTTTTGAAGAGGTTACGAGGAAAGCTGACGAGGGTAATGCAGTGGATGTTGTCTATATGGACTTCAGTAAGGCCTTTGACAAGTTTCAACACGGAAGGCTAGTTAGGAAGGTTCAATTGTTAGGTATTAATATTGACGTTATGAAATGGATTCAACAGTGCCTGAATGGGAGATGTCAGAGAGTAGTGGTGGATAACTGTTTGTCAGGTTGGGGGGCGGTGACTAGTGGTGTGCCTCAGAGATCTGTACTGGGTCCAATGTTGTTTGTCATATATATTAATGATCTGGATGATGGGGTGGTAAATTGGATTAGTAAGTATACAGATGATACTAAGGTAGGTGGCGTTGTGGATATTGAAGTAGGTTTTCAAAGCTTGCAGAGAGAGTTAGGCCAGTTAGAAGAGTGGACTGAGCGATGGCAGATGGAGTTTAATGCTGATCAGTGTGAGTTGCTACATTTTGGTAGGAATAATCTAAATAGGACATACATGGTAAATGGTAGTGCATTGAAGAATGCAGTAGAACAGAGTGATCGAGGAATAATGGCGCATATTTCCCTGAAGGTGGAATCTCATGTCGATAGGGTGGTGAAGAAAGATGTTGGTATGCTGGCCTTTATAAATCAGAGCATTGAGTATAGGAGACGGGATGTAATGTTAAAATTGTACAAGGTATTGGTAAGGCCGAAATTGGAGTATTGTGTATAGGTCTGGTAAACGAAATATAGGAAAAATGTCAACAAAATAGAGAGAGTACAGAGAAGGTTTACTAGAATGTTACCTGTGTTTCAGAACCGAAGTTGCAGGGAAAGTTTGAACAAGTTGGGACTATATTTTTTGGAGAGTAGAAAGTTGAGGGGGGACTTGATAGAGGTATTTAAAATAATGAGGAGAATAGATCGAGTTGATGTGGATAGGCTTTTCGATTCAGAGTTGGGGGGATTCAAACAAGAGGGCAATATTTGAGAGTTAGGGGGCAAAGGTTTAAGGGTAAAACGAGGTGGAATTTCTTTACTAACAGAGTAGTAGTTGTGTGGAATGACCTTCCGATAGAAGTGGTAGAGGCAGGTTCGGTATTGTCATGTACAGTAAACCTGGATAGCATATGGACAGGAAATGAATGGAGGGTTATGGGCTGAGTGCGGGCCACTGGGACTACATGCGAGTAGGCGTCAGCACGGACTACAAGGGCAGAGATGGTCTGTTTTCGTTCTGTAATTGCTATATGGTTATATGTGTGATGGGAGAGTGTGGAGGGAGATTCGCTCCGTGTCTGACCCCGTGTGTGTGTAATGGGACGGTGGGGAGGGAGATTCATTATGTGCCTAACCCCGGGAGTGTGTGGTGGGGCAGAGTGGTAAAAGCGTCACTATGTGTATGCTTCCGGGAGTGCGTGATGGGACGGTTTGTTGGGAGATTCACTCTGTTTCTGATCACGTACGTGTGTGAAGGGATGGAGTGGAGGGAGATTCACTTTGTTTCAGACCACGGGAGAGTGTGATGGGAGTGTGTTGAGGGAGATTCACTCTAAGTCTCACCCCGGGAATGTGTGATGGGACGGTGTGGAGGATTTTCTCTCTTTGTCTGACCCCTGGAATGTGTGATGTGAGAGATTGGAGTGAGATTCATTCTGTGTCTGACCCCAGGGATGTATAAAGGGACGGTGTGGAGGGAGCTTCTCTCACTGTCTGACCCCGGGAGGGTGTGGTGGGACGGTCTGGAGGGAGATTCACTCTGTGTCTGTCCCTGTTAAAGACTGTTGCGACGGTGTGGAGTGAGAATCACTCTGTTTCTAAACCCGGTGTGTGTGATGGGACGGTGTGGATGGAGTTTCAAATTGTGTCTGATCTCGGGTTTGTGTGAATGGGACTGTGTGAAGGAAGGTTCACTCGGTATGATCCGGAGATTTAGTGCTTGGGCGGTGTGCAGGAAGGTTTGCTCACTCTCTGACCATGGGAGTGTGTAATGAATTGGTGTGGAAGGAGCTTCACTTTCCGTCTGAACCCTGGGTGATTCACTCTGTGTCTGACTTCACGTGATTGTGTGACGAGGCAGTCTAGACGGAGATTCACACTGTGTCTGACCCCGGGAGTGTGTGAAGGGACGGTGCGGAGGGATATTCACTCTGTGTCTCACACCGCGAGTGTATGATGGGACGGTGTGGAGGGAGATTCACTCTGTGTCTGACCCCGGGAGTGTGTGATGGGACAATGTGCAGGAAGCTTCGCTTACTGTTTGACCATTGTTTCTGATGGGAATCTATAGAGGAAGTTTCACATTGTGTCTGATCCCTGGATTTTGTGAATGGGACGGTGTGGTGCAAGCTTCACTAGGTATGATCCGGAGATTTAGTGCGTGGATGGTGTGCAGGGAGCTTCGCCCACTGTCTGACCATGGGAGTGTGTGATGGGACGGTGTGCAGGAAGCTTCGGTCACTATTTAACCACAGGAGTCTGTATTGAAAAGGTGTGAAGGGAGCTTCACTCTCTGTCTGACACTCCAGATTGTAATGGGACAGTGTGGAAGGAGCTTCACTTTTTGTCTGAACCCCTGGTTGTGTGATGGGATGATGCTGAGGGAGATTCTCTCTGTGTCTGATGCCGGTGTGTGTGATAACGGGACGGTTTGGAGTGAGCTTCGCTCTGTGTCTGGCGGTTGGAGCTTGTTATGGGACGGTATGGAAAGAGCTTCACTTTGTCTCTGATTCCTTGATTGTGTGATGGGATGGTGTGGAGGGAGATTCCTTCTGTGTCTGAGCCCGGGTGGGGCTGTAGAGTCTGTGTGGAGGAAGTTTCATTCTCTGTCACGTTCCGGGATTTGTGATTGGACAGTGTGGAGAGAGCTTCGCTTTGTATGACCAGCCTGTGCTTGGACCTTGTGGAGCGAGCTGCGATCACTGTCTGACATGGGAGTGTGTGATGGGACGGTGTGTCGGGAGCTTCACTTGCCAGGAGTGGAGTTATCCTCAATGGTCTGGCACAAACCTCTTCCTCAATTGAGTTCATTCCCAGCATCTTTGAGCCATTGTTGGAACATTCTTTCTTCGCCCCATCTTGAGGTTTTGCCACGTTGATATGAAATAAAAAGCGCCTTTCCTGTTGATCCATCCATGTCATCAAGTTTGTTCTGTAAATGGGGAACAGCGAACAGTGAGTGACGGTATTGTGTTTTCTGAACGAGAAATTCTCAACCCACAGAGAGACACCATGTCGTTGCTGATTTAAATAGTCACGAGTAAACTTTCACTAAAGTGAGATTCCCCTGCAACCAACCTTTTTGTTTTGAAGAATCGTTCACTGTAGTTATCTAACCTCAAGTCTCACACCCCAAGTTCCGGAACTGATATTTACCCTCAGCCATCAGGAAGGAGATACAGGAGCATCTGGACCCAGACAACCAGGTTCAGGAACAGCTCTTGCCCCTCAAACCTCAGGAAGAAAGTTCAGGTGTGTCTGGACTCACACCACCTGGTTTGGGAACAGTTATTACCCCTCAATCATAAGGAGTATGTTCAAGGGATTCCGGACGCCCCCCGCACCTTCCAGAGCCGTCACGGTCCCTCAACCACTTAGAAGCAGCTACAGAAGCCTCAGGACTCGCACGACCAGGTTCTGGAACTGTGAATACCCCTCAAGCATCTGAATACGTGTCCAGGAGCTTGGGTACTCACACCACCAGTTTCGGGAACCATTATTACACCTCAATCATCAGGAAAGATTTACAGGAGCCTCGGGGCGCACACCGTCTGGTACAGAGACAGTTATTAACCAGCAACCATAACTTTTATTTCACAAGATGGTTTTCAGACACACGTACCCAAGCTATCCACCGTTAACGCGGTCAAGCTAATGTCCTCGAGTACATAAAATGTTCAACATGAATTGATCAGTTACTTAATATTCTCACTGATTGTATCCATCTACTCTGCAACTTAGTTTTGAAACAAATGTCAAAGTTAACCGTGCGAAATAAGATCTAATATCAGAATAGATATATGTCACCACATACAACACAGAAATGTGTTTTTTTTTATATTGCGGACATACAAGACAAATTATATAACCCATTGTCTTATACTACAACTCTTGAGCAGCAGGAAGTCAGGTGATATGGGCTGGCAGACTGATTCATCGATAGAGCTTGTTTTCAGACCTTTGTTTTTAAGTTGATCCTGATTACTGCATACCGTTTCTGTTTTCAGAACAGAAGACTGGCTCCCGTCTACGACCAACAGCTAAACAAAGGTAATTTAAAAAAATAATCCAAATGGCTTAAAGAGTTATAAATGGCAGCTGCTGAGTTTAGAAAGCTGATCTTGGAAATTTACGCGAGGCAAACCGGTCCGGGAAGTGAAAATCCAGACACAGAGTGAAGTTCCCTCCACATCCTGGGACGGTGTACCTCCTTCTAACTGGACATCCTCGTCCGGAAACGCCAGTCAGTGCGGATGGGCAGTGACGTCACCGATCTACAGATGGTGTTGAGGAAGCAGAGAGGCTACAGAATGGTTCAGAGAGATTGAGAGAATGGGCAAAGAAGTGGCGGATGGGTTTATGTATGGCTATGCACTTTGGTAGAAGAAACATATACTACTTCCTAAATGCTGAAAAAAGACAAGATATTTGCGGCGCAAAGGTAATTGGGAGAACTTGGGCTGATTCCCTCAAAGTTAGTTTAGAGGTGGAGTCGGTGGCGACGAGGCCAAGTGCAATGTAGCATTCATGTGAAGAGGATTCGAATATAAATCAAGGATGCAAAGTTGAGACTTTATAATGCACTGCCGAGGCCTCACGGAAGATAGTGGACAGTTCTGGGTCCGTTATCTAAACCGGCCAGGTGTGCTTGCTTTGGAAATTTTTGAAATGAAGTTCACGAAGATGATTCCGGCATTGAAACGCATATCAAATCAGGAGCGTTTGGTGGCTGAAACTCTGAAGACTGGGGAGGGGCGTGGGGGTGGGGGGTGTTGCCGAAACTGATGGTATGTTTCAAAGCCTCGATATAGCAGATGCGGAGAGAATGTTCCCCGTGGTGGGAGAGTCTGAGACAACAGGGTCCACATCAGAACAGAGGGCCCTCCTTTCAGAACGGAGATTGGGTGGGGGGGGGGAGTTTATTTCAACAGGCTGCTGTGGAGGCCGCCATCGGGTATATTGAAGTCAGAGATTGATAGATTCCTGATTATTAAGGGCATGAAGAAACACGCGGAAAAGGCTGGAGATTTGGGCAGTGAGGGAATTGTATCCGCCATGGTGAAATGGCGCAGCGGTCTCGATGGACCAAACGGCCTGGCACTGTTCCTATATCTAACTTTGAGAAGGATAAGGGCAGATCGGAGGTGTCAGTGTTGCAGTTGAACAGGGGAAACTATGGAACCATGAGGGAGGAACTGGCCAAAGGTAACTGGACGGATATCCCAGCAGAAAATACACAAGGTGCAAAATCAGTTCATCCTTCGGAGAAGGAAGGATTCAAAGCGGGGAAAGGGGCCACTGTGGTTGACAAAGGAAGGCAGAGATTGCATAGCATTAAAAAAAGGAAGGATGACAGAGCTAAGGTGAGTGGGAGGACAGATGATTGGGAAATTTTTAAGGAACAACAGAACTTAACTAAAAAGTCAATACGGGGAGCAAAAATGAGGTACGAACGCAAGATAGCCAGGATTATAAAGGAGGATAGCAAAAGATTTTTTAGGTGTGTGAAGAGAAAGAAGATAGTTAAGAACAATGTTGGGCCCTTAAAGAATTAATTGGGTCAAATTGTTACGGAAAACAGAGAAATGGCAGAAGAATTTAATAAGTACTTCAGATCTGTCTTCACTAGGGAAGACACAAGCAATCTCCCAGATGTATGGATGGGACAAAGACATAGGGCAATGAAACAAATTAACATTAGGAAGGAAACGGTGATGATTAGACTGATGGGACTGAAGGCTGATAAATCCCCAAGTCCAGATGGTCTGCATCCTAGTGTAATAAAGGAGGAGGCTCTGGAAACTGCGGATGCATTGGTAATCATTTTCCAATGTTCCTTAGATTCAGGATCAGTTCCTGAGGATTGGAGAATGGCTTATGTTATCCCGCTTTTTTAAGAAAGGAGGGAGGGAGAAAACAGAGAACTATCGTCCTGTCAGCCTAACATCAGTATTGGGGAAGATGCTGGAGTCCATTATTAAAGATGAAATAGTGGCATATCTAGATATCAGTGATAGGATTGGGCCGAGCCAGCATGAATTTTAAAAGGGCAAATCATGCTTGACTAATCTATTGGAGTTTTTCGAGGATGTAACCAGGAAGTTAGACAAGTGAGATCCAGTGGATGTAGTGTACCTCGATTTTAGAAAGGCATTTGATAAGGTCCCACATAGGAGATTGGTGGGAAAAATCAGAGCTCATGGCATTGGGGGGAAGATATTGACATGGATAGAAAACTGGTTGGCAGATAGAAAACAAAGTGTATCGGTGAATGGGTGTTTCTCGGAATGGCAGGTGGTGACTAATGTGGTGCCACAGGGCTCGGTATTGGGACCACATCTGTTTACGATTTACATCAGTGTTTTAGATGAAGGCATTGGGAGTAACATCAGCAAGTTTGCTGATAATACTAAGCAGGGTGGCAGTGTGACATGTGATGAGGATGTTAGGAGAATTCAGAGTGACTTGGATAGGCTGAGTGAATGGGCAGATACTTGGCACATGACGTTTAACGTGAATATGTGTGAGGTTATCCACTTTGGGAGTAAGAACAGGAAGGTAGATTATTATCTGAAAGGTGTAGAGTTAGGTAAGGGTGAAATACAAAGAGATCTAGGAGTCCTTGTTCATCAGTCACTGAAGGTGAATGAGCAAGTGCAGCAGGCAGTGAAGAAGGCTAATGGAATGTTGGCCTTTATTACAAAGGGAATTGAGTGCAAGAGCAAGGAAATCCTTTTGCATCTGTACAGTACCCTGGTAAGACCACACCTGGAGTATTGTTTTGGTCTCCAGGGTTAAGGAAGGACATCCTGGCTGTAGAGGAAGTGCAGCGTAGATTCACGAGGTTAATTCCTGGGATGCCTGGACTGTCTTACGCAGAGAGGTTAGAGAGACTGGGCTTGTACACGCTGGAATTAAGGAGATTGAGAGGGTATCTGATTAAAACATATAAGATTATTAAGGGATTGGACAAGAGGCTGGAAATATGTTCCAGATGCTGGGAGAGTCCAGTACCAGAGGACGTGGTTTGAGAATAAGGGGTAGGTCATTTAGGACAGAGTTAAGGAAAAACTTCTTCTCCCAGCGAGTTATGGGGGTGTTGAATGCACTGCCTCGGAATGCAGCGAAGGCCACTTCTCTGGATGCTTTCAAGAAGGAGCTAGATAGGTATCTTATGGATAGGGGAATCAAGGGATATGGGGACAAAGCAGGAACCGGGTATTGATCGTAGATGATCAGCCTTGATCTTAGAATTGAGGTGCAGGCTCGAAGGGCCGAATGGTCTACTTCTGCACCTGTTGTCTACTGTCTATCTGTTGGTCTTATTTTAAGTTCCTCTGTTAGACCATAAGACCATAAGACATTGGAGCGGAATTGGGTCATTGAGTCTGCTCCGCCATTCAATTATAGCTGATCCTTTTTTTAAACCTCCTTAAACCCACTTCACGGCTTTTCCCCCATAACCTTTGATGCCGTGTCCAATCAACAACCGATCAATTTATGCCTTAAATACACCCAGCGACCTGGCTTCCACAGCTGCAACAAACTCCACAAGTTCCCCAAGTTTTGTCCCATTACATACTCCCGGGGTCAGACACAGAGTCAATCTCCTCCACACCGTCCCATCACACACTCCCGGGGTCAGACACAGAGTGAATCTCCCTCCACACCGTCCCATCACACACTCCCGGGGCCAGACACAGAGTGAATCTCACTCAACACAGTTCCATCACACACTCACGGCGTCAGACACAGAGTGAATCTTCCTCCACAGCGTCCCATCACACACTCTCGAGGTCAGACACAGAGTGAATCTCCCACCACACCGTCCCATCACAGACTCCAAGGGACAGACACAGAGTGAATCTCCCTCCCCACCGTCCCATCACACACTCCCGGTTTGAGACACAGAATGAAGCTCCGTCTACACTGTCTCATCGCATATTCCCGAAATCAGTTACTAGTACTGGTACAGGTTTTAAAGGCGTTTCAGTTGAGATTCTCCAGGTTAATTGCAGAGATGAGGGGGTTAGACTATGAGGAGAGATTGAGTACCTGCGACTCTACTCGCTGGAATTCAGAATAGGAGAGGAGATTGTATAGATACAAATAAAACATGAAACGTGAGAGATAAGATAGAGGCAGGGAAGTTGTTTGCACTATTAACAATGACCTGGATGAGAAAGTGGATGAT
This sequence comes from Hemitrygon akajei, assembly GCF_048418815.1. Lineage (NCBI taxonomy): Eukaryota > Metazoa > Chordata > Chondrichthyes > Myliobatiformes > Dasyatidae > Hemitrygon > Hemitrygon akajei. The sequence goes on from NW_027331932.1 coordinate 65,460, forward strand.
GCGTTATTGGTAAGATTCTTGGCATTGTCCCCTAATTAAGGTTTCATCTATGTTTCATCACATAAAACATAAAAACAAAATCTACAGCACAATACAGGCCCTTCGGCCCAGAAGATTGTGTCGAACATGTCCCGACCCGAGAAATTACTAAGCTTACCTACCGCCCTCTATTTTCCTAAGCTCCATGCACCTATCAAAAAGACTCTAAAAATACCCTACTGCATCCGCTTCCACCCCGGTTGCCGGCAGCCCATTCCACGGTCACATCCATTTCTGAGTAAAACAACTTACCCCTGACATCTCCTATGTACCTAGACCCCAGCAACATAGACCTGTGTCCTCCTGTGGCAACCATCTCAGCCCTGGGAGCAAAAGCCTCTGATTATCCACACGACTAACGCCTCGCAACATCTTATACACCTCTATCAGGTCACCTCTCATCCTCCGTTGCTCCAAGGAGAAAAGGCCGAATTCACTCAAACTATCCACAGAAGACATGCTCCTCAATTCAGGCAACATCCTTCTAAATATCCTCTGCACCCTTTCTATGGCTTCCAAATCCATCTTGTAGTGAGACGACCAAAATTGAGCACAATTCTCCAAGTGGGATCTGGCCAGGGTCCTCTAAACTGCAACATTACCTCTCGGCTCCTAAATTCAATTCTACCATTGATGATGGCCACTATAACATATGCCTTTTTAACTAGTGCGTAAACCTGCGCAGTGTTTTGAACGTCCTATGGGCTCGCATCCCAAGATCACTCTGGTTCTCCACATTGCCAAGAGTCTTACCATTAATACTATATTCTGCCATCATATCTGACCTACCAAAATGAAGCATTTCAGACTTATTTGGTTTGAACTCCATCCGCCAGTTCTCATCCCCGTTTTGCATCTTATCAATGTCCCGCTGTAACCTCTGACAGCCCTCCACACTATCCTCAACACCCCAACCTTTGTGTCAACATCAAAATTGCTAACCCATCCCTCCACTTCCTCATCCAAGTCATTTTTATTATTAGATAAAAGTTTCCCTGCCTCTATCTTTTCTATCACCTTTCATATTTTAACTGTTTCTATACGATCTCCTCTCATATTCTGAATTCCAATGAATAGAGTCGCAGGAGATTCAATCCCTCCTCATAGTCTAACCCGCTCATCGCTGCCATTAACCTGGTGAAACTGCTCTGCACCGCCATCGAAATCAGTTCATGCTTTCTCAATTAAGGAGACAGGAACTGCATGCAGTATTCCAGGTGCGTCCTCATCACTCCCCTGTGCAATTGCAGCATAAACTCAATCAACTTATAGTCAATCCCACAAGCAATGAAGCCCAACATCCTTTTTAAACAGAAGCAAGAGGCTGAGAGTGAAAGAGTAAAGGTATCTCGGAGAGAAAGGTTGTCTTTCACTGCTGTGGAAGTGAGACAACACTGCGCAGGCGCGTGACGTAGAACACCAAAGGTTTAAAAAAGACCGCCATATACAGCAGGCAGCGCTGAGAGCGGGCAGAGGAATGAGAAGGAGCAGAGTGACAAGCCATTGGCTCAACAGGGTTCGGCATGAACAGTCAGAGGTGAGAACTGGTTCCGGTAGTTGTTTTTTTTTTTGTTCTTTTTTCGCTTGGAGTAGAGAGGGTGCCGGGCAGGATGTAGGAATATTCCTCTTCCAGGATGTGGAAAATTAGGGAGATATCCGGTGTCCCTGCGGGAAGTGCGTCCAGCTGCAGCTCCTAACAAACTGCTTTACGGAACTGGAGCTGGAGCTGGATGACCTGCGGACCATTCGGGAGAATGAGGAGTTTATAGATAATAGTTTCACGTAGGTTGTTACACCAAAGGAGCAGCGCACAGTTAACTGGGTTACGGTCAGGCGAGGGAAGAGAAAAGGGCAGGGCAAGCAGGTTTCCCCTGTGGCCATTGCCCTCCAAAATATGTATACCAATTTGGATACTGTTGGGGTCGATGACTTACCTGGAACAAGCTGTGGCGGCCAGATGTTTGCCACTGAGTCTGGTTCTGCAGTGCAGAATGGAGGGTGGAAGACGAGGAGAGCGGTAGTGATAGTGGACTCGGTAGTTAGACGTACAGGCAGGAGGTTCTTTGGTGGTTACAGTGACTCTCGGAAGTTTTGGTACACATGGGTAGCAATGACAAAGGAAGAAACAGTGAAGAGTCCTGAAGCGTGAGTATAGACAGTTTTGTAGGAAGTTAAATGCAAGTTCTCGAGGGTGGTAATCACAGGATTGATACCTACGTCACGTGCCAGTGAGAGTAAGAGTAGGATGCTCTGGAGGATGACATGTGGCTGAGGAACTGGAGTAGGGGCAGGGTTTCAGATTTCAGGATCATTGGGACCTCTTAATATAACCATATGACCATATCACAATTATAACACGGACACAGGCCATCTCGGCCCTTCTAGTCGGTGCTGAACGCATACTTGCACATAGTCCCACGAGCAAGCACTTAGTCAATAACCCTCCATTCCTTTCCTGTCCATATACCTATGATTTTTTAATGACAAAATCGTACCTGCCTCTGCCGCTTCTACTGGACGTTCGTTCCACACAGCTACCACTCTCTGAATAAAGATGTCCCCACTCATTTTACGTACTAAACATTTGCAACTTAACTCTCAACTCATGTCCTCTTGTTTGAATCTCGCTTACTCTCAATGAAAAAGCCTATCCACGTCAACTCTATATATTCCCCTCATAATTTTAAATACCTCTATCGTCCCCTCTCAACCTTCTACACGCCAACGTATGAGGACCTAACTTGTTTCCCTGTGACTTAGGTGCTGAAACCCAGGTAACACTCTAGTAAATCTCCTCTGTACTCTCTCTAATTTGTTGACATCTTTCCTATAATTCGGTGACCAGAACTGTACACAAAACTCCAAATTTGACCTCACCAATGGCTTGTACAATTTTAACATTACATCCAAACTCCTATAATCAATGCTCTGATTTTTTAAAGGCCAGCATACCAAAAGCTTTCTTCACCACGCTATCCACACGAGATTCCACATTCAGGGAACTATGCACCATTATTCCCAGATCACACTGTTCTACTGCATTCCTCAATGGCCTACAATTTACCATGTATGTCCGATTTTGATTATTCCTACCAAAATGTAGCACATCACACTTATCAGCATTAAACTCCATTTGCTAAGCAGCCCACTCTTCTAACTGGCCTAAATCTCTTTGCAAGCTTTGAAAACCTACTTTATTATGAACAGCGCCACCTATCTTAGTATCATCTGCATACTTGCTAATCTAATTTACCACCCCATCATCCAGATCATTAATGTACATGACAAACATCATTGGACCCAATTCAGATCCCTGAGGCACACCAGTAATCACCGGCCTCCAACCTGACAAACCGTTATCCACCACGACTTTCTGGCATCTCCTATCAGCCACTGTTCAATCCATTTTACTACTTCAATATTAATACCCAGCGATTAAACCTTCCTAACTAACCTTCCGTGTAGAACCTTGTCAAAGGCCTTACTGAAATCCATATGGACAACATCCACTGCTTTATCCTCGACAATTTTCCCCGTAACCTCTTCAGAAATTTCAAAAAGTTTTGTCAAACATGACCTTCCACGCACAAATTCATGTTGACTGCTCCTAATCAGACCCTGTCTATCCAGATAATTATATATACTCTCTATGAGAATACTTTCTATTAATTCACTCACCACTGACGTCAAGCTTACAGGCCGATAATTGCTAGGTTTACTCTTAGAACCCTTTTTAAACAATGGAACCACATGAGCAATTCAACAATCCTCTGGCACCATCCCCGTTTCTAATGACATTTGAAATATTTCTGTCAGAGACCCTGCTATTTCTACACTAACCTCCCTCAAGATCCCAGGGAAAATGCTGTCAGGACCCGGAGACTTATCCAGTTTTATATTCTTTAAAAACTTTTGTACTTTATTTCTTTAATCGTCATCGTTTCCATAACTACCCTACTTGTTTCCCTTACCTTTGACAATTCAATATCCTGCTCCTTAGTGAGCACCGATGGAAAGAAATTGTTCAAAATCTCCCCTATCGCTTTTGGCTCCACACATAGCTGCCCACTCTGATTCTCGAAGGAGCCAATTTTATCCCTCACTATCCTTTTGCTATTAATCTTCTGTGACAGGTGGGATGTTTACAGGAGAGATGGGTTATACCTAAACTACAAGTATACCAAGATCCTTGCAGGGAGTTTTGTTAGTGATTTTTGGAGATTTAAAACCAGATATGCAGGGGATTCGGAGCCAGAGCAGACAGTGGAGCTGGGGTGAAAATAAATGTTGTTAACAGTTCTTGCAAAGTCACGAATAGAAGGGTTGTGTGTGCTGATAATAATCTTCTGAGGTCTGTCTATTTCAATGCTGGGAGTATTCTGGAGATGGCTGACGAACTGAGGGCGTGGATTGACACATGGAATTACGACATTATAGACATTACTGAAAATTGGCTACAGGAGGGGGAGGACTGGAGTTCCGATGTTTCAGGTGTGATAGAGGAAGAGAAATGAAAGGGGCGTTGGCATTGCTACTCAGGGAAAATGCTACTGAAGTACTTGGGCAGGAGAGATTAGAGGGTTTGTCTACCGAGGCCATATGGCTGGAGCTGAGAAACAGGAATGGTATGACCGCATCAAATAGGAAAAATGCAATCGAACAGGAAAGGAATCGAAACATCTGGGGCATTTGGGAATTGTACAAGAGAGACGGGTTACACCTGAACTAAAAGGGGACCATGAACCTTGCAGGGAGATTTGATAGTGCTATTGGAGGGGGTTTAAACTGGATTGGCAGGGGAATGGGAACCAGAGTGCCAGAGCCGATAGTGGAGCGGGGGTGAAAACAAATTATGTTAAAACTTTTTGCAAAGTAACAACTGGAAGGGTTGTGCATGGTGGTAATAATCTCCTGAGCTGTGTCTATTTCAATGCAGGAGTATCGTGGGGAAGGCAGACGAGCTGCGGGCGTAGATTGAAACATGAAATTACGGCATTACAGCCATTAGTAAAACTTGGCTACAGGAGGGGCAGGACTGCCAGCTCAATGTTCCAGGGTTCCGATGTTTCAGACATGATAGAGGCAGAGGGATGAAGGGTGGGAGGGGGCATTGCTAGTCAGGTAAAATGCTACAACAATGCTCAGGCAGGACAGATAACAGGGTTTGTCTACCGAGGCCATATGGGTGGAGCTGAGAAACAGGAATGGTATGACCACATTATTGGGGTTGTATTATAGACGACCCAATAGTCAGCGAGAACTAGAGGAGCAAATCCGCAGAGAGGTAGCAGACCACTGCAGGAAACATAAAGTTTTGATAGTCGGGGAATTTAATTTTCCACATATTGACTGGGTCTCACATGCTGTTAAAGGTCCAAACGGGTTAGAGTTTCTAAAATGTGTTCAGGAAAGTTTTCTAAATCAATATATAAAGGTACTAACTAGAGAGGATGCAATATTAGATCTCTTATTAGGAAAAAAGTTAGGACAGGTGACGAAATTGTGTACGGGGGGGACACTTTGGTTAATGTGATCATAACGCCTTTATTTTGAACTTGATCATGTACAAGGTAGATCTGGTACTCGGTTTGAAGTTCTAAACTGGGAAAAGGCTATATTTGAAGAAATAAGAATGCAAAACCGTGGATTGGGGCAAGTTGATCTCTGGCAAGAATGTGATGGGCAGACCTTCAAAGTAGAAATTTTCAGCTTGCATGTTCCTGTCAGGAATAAAGGCAAAGTGAATACAATAAGCAAAATTGGAACTCTGATAAAGAAGAAGTGAGAGATATAAGTCAAGTATAGGAAACAATGAGCAAATAAGGTGTTTGACGAGTACAAAAAGTGCAAAATAATATTTCAGAAAGAAATCAGGAGGACTAAAAGAAGACAGGAGGTTGTTTTGGTAATCAAGGTGAAGGAAAATCCAAAGAGCATCTGCAGGTATATTAAGAGCAAAAGGATAGTAAAGGAAAAATTTGGACCTCTAAAAGATCATAGTGGTCCGCTACGTATGGAATCAAAACAAATGGGTGAGATTTTAAATGTTATTTTTTTTTCCCGTCCATTTTATAAGGAAACTGACATGAAATCAATGGAAATAAGGGAAACAAGTAGTGAGGTGATGGATCCTACACAGATTGAAGAGGAGAAGGTGCTTGCTATCTTGAGGCAAATCAGAGTAGATAAATCCTCAGGACCTGGGTATTCGCTCGGACCTTGAAGGAGACTGCTGTTGAAATTGCAGGGACCCTGGCAGACATATTTGAAATGTCGGTATCCACGGGTGAGGTGCCAAAGGATTGGAGGAGAGCTCATGTTGTTCTGCTGTTTAAAAAAGGCTCTAGAAGTAATCCAGGAAATTATAGGCCGGTAGGTCTGTAGTAGGTAAATTATAGAAAGGAGTACTAAGGGATAGGATCTACAAGTATTAGGATAGACAGGGAATTATTAGGCAGAGTCGCAGTGGCTTTGTTTGTGGTAAGTCATGTTTAACAAGTCTATTAGATTTTTTCGAGGAGGTTCCCAGGAAAGTGGATGAAGGGAAGGCAGTGGATGTTGTCTACATAGACTTCAGTAAAACCTTTGACAAGGTCCCGCATGGGAGTTAAGTCAGGAAGATTCAGTCGCTAGGTATACATGATGAGGTGGTAAATTGGATTAGACATTGTCTCAGTGGGAGAAACCAGAGAGTGGTAGTGGACGATTGCTTCTCTGAATGGAGGCCTGTGACTAGTAGTGTGCCAAAGGGATCAGCATTGGGTCCATTGTTGTTTGTCATCTCTATCAATGATCTAGATGATAATGTGGTAAATTGGATTAACAAATTTGCTGATAATGCAAAGATTGGAGAAATGGTGGACAGTGGGGAAAGTTTCCAAAGCATGCAGAGGGATTTCGACTAGATGGGAAAATGGGATACAAATGGTTGGCAGAGCTTAATACAGACAAGTGTGAGGTTTTGCACTTTGGAAGGACAAACCAAGGTAAAACATGCAGGGTAAATGGTAGGGCCCTGAGGAGTGCAGCAGAAGAGAGGGATCTGGGAATTCAGAAACAAAAATCCGTAACGGTGGCTTCATTGGTAGACAGAGTCGTAAAGATAACTTTTGGTACATTGACCTTTATAAATCAAAGTATAGCGTACAAGAGTTCGAATGTTATGGGGAGGTTGTATAAGGTATTGGTAAGGCCGAATTTGGAGTATTGTGTGAAGTTTTGGTCACCTAATTACAGGAAGGATATTAATAAGTTTGAAAGAGTGCAGAGAAGGTTTACAAGGATGTTGCCGGGACTTGAGAAGCTGATTTACAGAGAAAGGTTGAATAGGTTAGGACTTTATTCCCTGGAGCGTAGAAGAATGAGAGGAGATTTGTTAGAGGTATATAAAACTATGATGGGGAGAGATAGAGTGAATTCAAGCAGGCTTATTGCACCGAGGCTAGGGGAGAAATAAAGCCAGAGGACGTGGGTTAAGGGTGAAGTGGGGAAAGTTTAAAGTGAACTTTGGGGGGCATCCTCACACATAGAGTGGTGGGATTGTGGAATGAGCTGCCAGATGAATTGGCAAATGCGGACTCACCTTGAACATTTACGAAAAACCTGGACAGGTACATGGATGAGAGTTGTATGGAGGGATATGGTCCAGGTGCAAGTTAGTGGGACCAGGCAGAAAAATGTTTCGGCACAGCCAGGAAGGGCCTAGAGGCCTGTTTCTCTGCTGTAATGATTTATGGTTCCATGGTTCTAACACTGCGATCTCTCTGCAGATCTGTTCCTCCTAAACCAGCAGACTGTTCATTGGTCTACATGGCGATACATTTCTTTTTCCTCATTTCCTCATTCCCATTGATGAAGGAAGACCAGTAGATGTAGTGTATGTGGATTTCAGCAAGGCATTTGTTAAAGTACCCCATGCAAGGCTTATTGAGAAAGTAAGGAGAATGGAATCCAAGGGGACTTACTTTGTAGATCCAGAACTGGCTACCCCATAGAAGTGGTTGTCCATCGTGGCTGTAGACGGGTCATATTCTGCATGGAGTTCGGAGATCAGTGGTGTGCCTCAAGGATCTGTTCTGGGATATTCACTCTTCCTGATTTTTAGAAATGACCTGGGTGAGGAAGTGAAGGAATGGGTTATTAAGATTGCTGATGACACAAAGGTTGGAGATGTTGTGGATAGAGTTGCGGGCTGTCAGAAGTTACACCGAGACATTGACAGACTGCAAACCAGGGCTGAGAAAAAGCAGATGGAGTTCAACCCAAACAAGAGTGAAGTGTTTCATTTTGGTAGGTCAAATATGATGGCAGAATATAATATTAATGGCAAGACTAATGGCAGTGTGGAGGATCAGAGGGATTTTGGGTTCCGAGTACATAGGAAACTCAAAGCAGCTGCGCAGGTTGACTCTGTGCTCAAGAGAGCACACGGTGTATTGGCCATCGTAAACCGTCGAATTGAATTTAGTAGCCGAGAGGTAATGTTGCAACCTCATGGGACCCTGTCAGACCCCACTTGGAGGACTGTGCTCAGTTCCGGTCGCCTCACTATAGGAAGTAAATGGGAAGTTGCCTGGACTGGGGAACATGTCTTATGAAAACAGAATGAGGGAACTCGGCCATTTCTCCTTGGAGCGACGGATGATCAGAGGTCACTTGATGGAGGTGTATAAGATGATGAGAGACATTGATAGTGTGGATAGCCAGAAGCTTTTTCACAGGATGAAATGGTTGCCACAAGAACACACAGGTTTAAGGTGCTGTGGACTTGGGACACAGAAGGTGTCAGGGGTGAGTGTTATACGCAGAGAGTGATGCGTGTGTGTGCAATGGGCTCCCGGCAACGGTGGTGGAGGCGGATACAATAGGCTCTTTAAACAGACTTTTGTACTGGTACATGGAGCTCAGAAAAATAGAGGGTATTGTGTAACCCTAGTAACTTCTAAGGTCGGGACATGTTGGGCGCAACTCTGTGGGCCGAAAGGCCTGTATTCTGCTGTAAGTTTTCTATGTTTCTATTTTCCACCCATAAAGATTCACTGAGACGAATTCTCTTGTCTGTTCTGTCTGTGTTTTGCGGTGACATTTGCTCAGCCCTGTAATGTCACCCCTCCTCCTGTAATTCTTCCGCTTTCTGACGTCTGAAAATAGGGAAACCCGAAATATCGTGCTGTCCTGCTTGTCCCTCTTGCACCCAATTCTCAATAACGGCTACAATATCATAATTCATTGTGTTGATTCATGCCCTGAGCTCAACTGCCTTTTTCAGAAGCTTCCTGCATTGAAATATACGGAGCTTAGGGGACCAGTCGCTTGATGCACAACCTTTCGATTCCTGACTTGTTCTGAGGTCTGAACAACATCTGTCTCCATATAGACTCCGCTATCTGCTCTCGAACTCTGAATCCCATCCCCCTGCACCTCGAGAAAAACTATTCTCCCAAAACCTTTCATGCACAGTACTGACAAACCTTCCCTCTAGGATATCAGCTCCACTCCAGTTTATGTGTAAACCGTCTTCCATCTCTTCTGTTGACATCTCACCTTCCTTGGAATAAACACAATGAATATTGAACCCCTCCCACCGGCACCGTAGCTTGAGCCACATGCTAAACTGTATCGCCTTCCAATGTATGGACACACTGGGACGGGTGGTGGTCCTGCCTATTAATTTAATAGCAAAATCCCTGACCTCACTTTGCAGTAACACCTTCCCATACATACCGATTTCTTTGGTACATATATGGACCAGGACGTCGAGCTGCTCACCCACCCACTTACGAAACATAGAATCGTTTTTGCAATTACTGTTGAGCCTCTTTCTATTGCACTTAAGTCAACTACATTATTTCAAGGTGTTAGGAGAGGTGTCACAGAACATTGCCATTGAAATCCTCTCAATTCACATCTAACCCTGTCGTGCTCTCCACCCTTAAAAATTTTAATCAATTTGGCTGGCATTATAAGTTCACATCAGTTCAGTTCTGTGTCCCATTCATCGAAACCATCTATTTCTTCCCTCCACCCTCGATTCAGTTTTTAGACAATGGGGTTTGATCGGTCTTATGCGCATTAAGGATTTGTGCACTGATAACATATTTAATAGTTTTGATAACCTGTGCAGTAAATATGGCCTTCCGTATAATCATTTTTTTCAATACCTGAAGATTCTCCACTTTGTCAAGGATGAATATCCCTCTTTTCCTGATCTACCACCTGCTATGTTGCGGGACAAACTCACTCTTAGCTTTAATAATAAATGGCTGATCACTGTACTACACTCTCAGCTGATGTATTCGGGTGTTCAAGATCTAAATAAAACTACGACTAGCTGGGAGGATGACCTTGGTGTGGATCTGGCTGTGGGATATTGGGCAAAAGCACAGAATAGGGTTCATTCCTTGTCATCATGTGCTAGACTCGGGCTCATACAATTTAAAGTTTTACACAGTACATTTAAGTAAAGCCGGGCGTGCTGACATATATCCTGGGTCAGACTAGGCTGTGACAGGTGTTCCTTCTCTCCGGCTGGTTTAGTGCATGCATTTTGGTCTTGCCCTCGGCTTGATGGCTATTGGGAACTGGTTTTTAAAATTATCAGTGAGGTTTTGGGGGTGACACTGAGACCTTGCTCGCTTAAAGCTGTATTTGATGTGGCAGATGATGTTTTGGGTTTAAATGCAAACCAGTCGGATATCATTTCACTTACATCGCTTTTGGCCCGTAGGAGAATCTTGCTTGTCTGGAAATCTGCCACTCCCCCATCTGCAGCTGCTTGGTTAGATGACTTAATGTTTTTTTTTCTGAAATTAGAAAAGATTAAATTTACTCTGAGAGCGTTAGTGAGAAAGTTCTATTCGAAATGGGGGTCTTTCTTGTCATATTTTGGGAGTCTTAATGAATTACCTACTAGTTGAGGGCATTTGATTGTACTTGGGAAGTTGCTTCCCTTTTAACACGCATATGGTTTACCTCACAGGGTGGTTGATGAATTGTAATATGAGTCTATTCTGCATCATCTGAGATGTTGTAGATGTGTGTGGGACTTCGTCTTGAAGTAGTGCGGGGGTATGGGTGTGAAATGTCCGTACTTGTGTTTGTGAAGTGTCGTATTGTAAATACATTAGCTGTCATTGTATGTTCGGGGAGGGCGTGTGAGGGGAGGTTTGTTTAGGGGTAAGTTATAAAAGCAAAATGGAGGAAAATGTAATCCATTATGTATTCTATATTGTGCCGTTCCTTCGATAAAATATATTATAAAGAAAGAATCACAGGGAAGGAATGGTGTGCTGTGAAAAGAGGAAGGAAGGGGAGGAGAGTGGGGCCACAGAAAGGGTGTTCAGATTCAGTCGTTGGTGCAGAACGTGTGAGGCGCCATTTTCTTGCTGACTGTCTCTGATCGGAGTCTGTTTAAACGCCGAAATCCACTGACCCATGCCAGGAGTCACAGACAGAGCGACAATCCCTCCATACAATCCCATCACACACTCCTGGAAACATACACTGCGTAACGCTCCCTCCGCAACGATCCGTCACACACCCCCGGGATCATACACAGAGTGCAACTCCCTCCATATTGTTTCAACACACACTCCGGGGTCACACACAGAGTGAAGCTCCGTCCGCACCTTCCAAACACGCAGTTCCTGGGACTGATAACCAGCGAAGCTCCCTAAATATTATCCCATCACACTCCCGGTGTCAGACATGTGAAGTACCTCCCGCACCATCACAGCACACCCTACCGGAGCCAGTAAAAGTACGAAACCCTCTCCCTCCTCCGCTCTCCCCACTCACCGATACCCAGCCTTTCGGCATTCCAGTAGTCTTGAATAGTGTGTGTCTCTCGGAGATGGTGTGTGTGTGTGTGTGAGCGGATTGTGTGCTGCCGTTAGAGGAAGGAAGGGGAGGAGAGAGGAGGCCAGGGAAAGGGTGGTGAGAATGCAAACACTGATGCAAGTGGTGTGGAACACGTGACAGGCCTGCGCGTGATGAGTTGTGGAGAGATTCAGATCCTGGTGATCGATATCTATGGTACGGGGGGAGGTGAAACACCAGCCATCATCTCGCCCTCATACTCCCCACAATTACCTGTGTCACAGAGTGGGAGGAGAGTGGAGGGACGACGTATATGGGGATCGCTTAGCGGGTGGAGTGAATCACGGAGACGGGGCGGGGCGTATGGGTACGTACGCAATGATGGAGAAGGCGAAGTGTGCAGGAGAGTGTGTGGGTGACTGAGACGGGGCTGCTTGTAGGCGAGGGTTGGGTGACGGAGACGGGAGTGGTGTACTGCAGTCTGTGTGACAGTGACTGGGAATCGTGTAGCAGTAGGGTGATGGAGTCGGGAGGGGTTTTCGAGAGGGAGGGTGTTATGCATACGGGGAGGACTGTATTCGAGTTACAGTGCAGGGCCTGACTCTGTGTTGGTATCGTTGAGTGGTGAAATCCCGCTGTGGTGCAGAGCCTGTCAGTGTGTCAGTGTCACGATGAGGGGCGTGTTCATGTCAGATGTGGGTTGTGGCAGTGACACCGAAACACTTTCAGTGTCCCATTGAAGAACATCTCCGTGTTACAGTGAGGGTTGGGTGTCTCGTTCATAGCTTATGCAAACGGTACTGTCCTGCCTGCAATCATGTCTCACTAATATCTGCCGTGTCAGTCTCAGAGGCGTTGACCGCTGACCTGAGAGCATCTACCCTTCAAACAATACTTCCCGCATTGAAACGTACGCCGCTCAGAACATGAGTCCCAGCCGGGTTAACCTTTTGCTTTTTAACTTTTTCAGAGGTCTTAACAACATCTGTCCCAACAACCACTCAACTAACTGTAATGGCGTTTTTATTTATATGTCCCTGCAACTCTAGTTTGTACCACAATTCTCCCCTTCTAATGGCAAACCTTACCGCTGGGATATTAGTTCGATTCCAGTTCAGGTATAAATTGAGAGAGTTGCTGATCAGAGAGGAAATGAAGGAGCTGAGCAAGGTGGGGGCGGTGTGGCGCGGCCTCCAGGCTGGAGTCTGTGCTGCCCCCGAGTGTTCGCTCGGCAGAATGCAATCTCAGCTGCGAACAATTGTAGATTACGCTGGCATTCAAAATACCCAGGGGCCTTTAAAAAAAAATATTTACTAAATTTTAGAAATTACAAAGAATAAATGTGGTAATAAAAGAGTAAGAAAAATGATATTAACCCTCCCCCTCCCAATAACCTTCCCCCCTAAACTCTTATCTAAAGAAAGAAATTTTAAAAAAAAAGAGAGAAATGAAAGAAGAAAAAGATTGCCTGGATATCGGAGGATCCCCACATGCTCCATGGAGTTCAAAATAATTTTGATATTTATTTTTACTTTCCCCAAATACTCCGTGTGTGTGTGCGTGCGTGTGTGTGTGTGTGTGTGTGTGTGTGTGTGTGTGTGTGTGTGTGTGTGTGTGTGTGTGTACATAATGAGTGAATGTAATTACTGATATCATACATATGCTTGCTGTCTTTATATTTAGTACATTTTATGTGCGCTTCAACCCCAACTCTTCAGCAACGTTTTAAACTAAATGTAATTTCTAATTTTGTCCACACCTGCACGTACGTAAATTTGGAGAACCGGCTCAATTTTTCTACCTATATACTGGTGACGATAACGACCGCATACCATCGAGGAATCTCGTTCTCGTCCACAATACCTCTTTTCCGTTCCCCTAACAAAGAGAACCCTATCGATACAGCTCGCCAGATTTCACACCCTTCCCTGCTGAGCCACAGAAGCATAGTCCCTTCCAGAGACCTGACCGGTGAGACTTTCCCCTGCTTGGTCATTTGCACATCTCTCCTCCCATCCAGAAGTATCCAAAGTGGTCTACCTGTTATTGAGCGTGCTGGCCACAAGGGGTCTCTGCACTGGTTCTGGCTGTTTAACCCCTTTCACCTTCCTGTCTGTCACCCTGTTCCCTGTACCCTACACCGTGGGTGTATCTAACTTTCTATATGTCTTCCCTGTCACCCCTCAGCTTCACGAATGATCCCCAGTTCATCCAGTTCAAGTTCCAACTCTGTTCCTCAGAGTGTCACGCGGGATGCGTGTGGGTGTCACGGTATGGGGTCGCTTAGCGTCCGGTCGTGGCTGTGTCCATGGCATGGTGAGGGGTGTGGAGGTGTCAGAGTGAGAGCTGTGTGGCTCGCTCATTGCCTATGCTGTCTGTGAAGTGGTTGTTCTCTGTATTTCACAATCTATCGTCAAAGTTCTTGATCTACCCCACCCTCTTATCTGCACACTCGATGAATTTAAATCTGTCTTGTTACCCCTCTTGCAGTGCAGTGAATGTAAATCACCGAACAGAACAGACCCTTCGGCCTGATATGTCAACTGAACTAAAGCACTTCTGACTGAACAACAACCATCTCACTGCAGTCCCTGTACATTAACATCCCTGTCAAAGAGGCACATGAACTCCTCTCTCTCTGAGTTTGTCAATTAATCTCATGTGACCAATAAAGCCGCCCCTCTACTTTGAATACTTCCCGCTTCATCACGATTAATACAACCGAAACCGGAAATGTTGAGCTGACGCTACTGCCCGCCCTGCGGCGATGAGGCGCGATGTCCAGCTAGGAGTCTGTGCTGCCCCCTGCCAGTGTTCACTCGGCAGATGACAATCTCTGTTGTGAACAATTGTAGATTACGGTAGCATTTAGAGTGCCCAGGGGACTCAAGCTGCAGAAATGTGTGTGTGTGTGTGTGTGTGTGTGTGTGTGTGTGTGTGTGTGTGTGTGTGTGTGTGTGTGTGTGTGTGTGTGTGTGTGTGTGTGTGTGTGTGACCGGCGTGTTTGTATAATACGTGAATGTACTTACTGTTATCCTACATATGCTTGCTATCTTTATATTTTATATACAGTGTACAGGCCACCTAACAGTAGTAATGAGGTTGGGGATGGCATTAAACAGGAAATTAGAAATGTATGCAATAAAGGAACAGTAGTTATAATGGGTGACTTCAATCTACATACAGATTGGGTGAACCAAATTGGTAAGTGTGCTGAGGAAGAGGATTTCTTGGAATGTATGCGGGATGGTTTTCTCAACCAACATGTCGAGGAACCAACTAGAGAGCAGGCCATTCTAGATTGGGAATTGAGCAATGAGGAAGGGTTAGTTAGCTCTTGTCGTGTGAGGCCCCTTGGGTAAGTGTGACCATAATATGATGGAATTCTTCATTAAGATGGAGAGTGACATAGTTAATTCAGAGACAAAGGTTCTGAACTTAAAGAAGGGTAACTTTGAAAGTATGAGACGTGAATTAGTTAAGATAGAATGGCAAATGATACTTAAAGGGTTGACGGTGGATATGCAATGACAAACATTTAAAGATCGCATGGATGAACTACAACAATTGTTCATCCCAGTTTGGCAAAAGAATAATCCCGGGAAGGTAGTGCATCCGTGGCTGACAAAGGAAATTAGGGATAGTATCAAGTCCAAAGAAGAAACATATAAATTAGCAAAAAAAAAACAAAACGGCACACCTGAGGACTGGGAGAAATTCAGAAACCAGCAGACGAGGACATAGGGCTTAATTAGCAAAGGGAAAAAAGATTATGAGAAAAAGCTGGCAGGGAGCATAAAAACTGACTGTAAACGTTTTTATAGATATGTGAAAAGAAAAAGATTGGTCAAGACATATATAGGTCCTTTACAGTTAGAAACAGGTGAATTGATCATAGGGAACAAAGATATGGCAAACCAATTGAATACCTACTTTGGATCTGTCTTCACTAAGGAGGACATAAATAATCTTCCGGAAATAGTAAGGGACCGAGGGTCCAGTGAGATGGAGGAACTGAGAGAAATACATGATAGTAGGGAAGTGGTGTTAGGTAAATTGAAGGGATTAAAGGCAGATAAATCCCCAGGGCCTGTGATTCTATCTATCTACCGATCTATTCGCCTGTCTGGCTGCCTGTCCTCTGCTGTCTGGTTGTCCTTCTAACAACATGTCGTTCATCTGCTGCAATGTCAGATACTGGGAGTTTGATCGAGCGGAATTCACAAGGAGATGATCAATGAGAAGCACCTGTGTAGTTTGGGAAATGATTATTTTTTCAGTCTTACTGGACTGATTTTCAAAGGCAGACTGACTGTCAAGATCCATTAGCCGAGGGGTCGGTAGCTAGCAATCTCTCACTTGGTGCCTCAGATTTAACGACATTGATGATATATTATTGGACGGACCTAGAGAACAAAACGTAAGTGAAGGGTCACATGATCTGGCTGAGGAAATGAAGCACCGCGAGTGGATGGTCAAATAAAATGACAATTCAAGTTTTCCAGCCCCGATGTGGCGTTCGGACATACAAAATAACAACGTACAAAGAAAGATTCAAGGGAGGATGAAGATTAACTTCAAGTACCCTTCAGTTCCCGACCAGGGAACAGCTCCAGCGTCATTTTTTCCAGCAAAACAAAGGCTGCCATCCAAGTCTCGACACTACATTTCGCCGGAGAATGGTTGGATGGCTCTGTTCCTTTGAGAATCAGACTGCAATTGTCGCCTGCCACCTGCGCTAGTGGGAAGTCTGTACTTAAAGTTCGCCGACTGAGTACTGAGCGCTCACTTGTTCTCCACCATCCTTAGCTCTCTGCTTACATCGGCATGATCATAAGGCTCCCCATCTCCCCATCCCCCCTTCCGGTAGAGTAGCAACACCTCCCCCCCCCCCATACCAGACTGTGATGCAGCCTGTCAGAATGCTCACCAGAAGTTTTTTTTGAGATTATTCGTTAATCTCCTAATGAAGTGTAACACTTACCCAACAGGCTGGTATATGTCTAGGGGAAAAGGAGATCCATCCACTCACCACCCCCCACCTCCCGTACACGAAGGTGCTGTGGGAATCAATTTCATGCCGCGCGCACACAAGCACAATATCAAACTCACACCAAATACCGTTATAGAATACACTTTAAAGATTTTACTAAAACTAAAAGAGTACTATTCAACACAGAAAAAGTAAAAGGCGCCAACTTATCAAAGTTCAGTCAGTTCAGTGCACATCGTTGGAGCTCAACCATCGAACCATTCGACCCCTCGTCACTTTCCTCCGACCACCACGTCCTCGCACCTGGGACCACCCCCGGTGGTCAACCAAGCAGTGCGGCGCACGTCCAGCTTCCTCGGCGTCTCCTTCCCGACTCCACTGAAAAAACCGCGAAAACCCCCCCAAGCTCCCAGCCTCATCAGACAAAATGACATTCCCCATTGGTTAACAAATGAATACAATCCCCATATCAGCAAGTCTAAAGCTGAACAACTGCGAGAGAAACATTTATCAGACAAAGAGGCATTCCTACTCTTAACCAACCAAAGAAGCCATTTTGAGTAACATACACAGGACATTGTACAGAAGTACTGTATTGTCACTGTCTTGCCTCCATTATAACCGCATCGATATGCTGGCACCAGGTTAAGTCCTCAGAGATCTGAACACCCATGAACTGGAAACTGCTTATTCTCTGCACTTCTGATCCCCCCGATGACGATCGGTATCTCTCTCCTTCCTGAAGTCCGCAATAATCATTTCGTCTCTCTGACGTTCAGTGCAAGGTTGTTGCTGCGACACCACACATTGGCTTATCTCGCCCCTATTCGCTCTCTCGTCTCCATCTGAGATTCCACCAGCATTATCTGCGTTATCAGGAAATTTATAGCTGGTATTCAATGTGCACATTTGCTGATTCGATATGCACTTGGATGTAAGGACGATCGAGGGATATGGACATGGTAGGATGGAGGGATTACAGTTTGAGTGCCTTTGATTTGCTTTTTAGCTGGTAATGGCAATACATTGTGGGCCGAACGGCCTTTTCACGTGCTGTATATTTTTAGGCTCTATGTTCTATGATATCTGTAAAAGTCTTCTAAATTTTCTTTCCATATGTAAAAACACGCGTTTGCAGCACTGGGCTCCAGTGGCGCAATCGGTTAGCGGGCGGTACTTATATGGCAGTACGCGGCGGAGAAATGGCGAGGGCTGTGAGTTCGAGGTTCAACCTGGAGCACTTGTGATTTTTAATGCTTGCAGTGCCCGGGTGACCAGGCGTCTCTCAAGCTGAGCATTCCACTGAAATGTTTCATTTGATTCAACACGCACTTCCCGTTGTTGAAAGTGTCTGAACAAATGGTTTCTTCGCTGAATCAAGGCATCAAGTGTCCCCCAAATTCCTGTCTTCTTAGTTCAATTAATCCAATGGTGAAACAGCGGACCCTACCCTTCCTGAAGCCATGCTTTATGAAACCCTCTCACTACAACTCACCTTGGGTCGTTCTGCTGTCGAGTAAACTCAATGTTTACTTGTTTCGGTGAATTGTTTCAGACACAGGCGAAAAAAAAGAGATATTAATCGTAGCCACAATGGCCACAACTGGTATCGAGATGCTGATACTCTCTCTCTCTCTCTCTCTCTCTCTCTCTCTCTCTCTCTCTCTCTCTCTCTCTCTCTCTCTCTCTCTCTCTCTCTCTCTCTCTCTCTCTCTCTCTCTCTCTCCTCTCTCTCTCTCCTCTCTCTCTCTCTCTCTCTCTCAACATGAATCTGTATTCTTTCTGTACCGAATTATAAAATAATTCTCACATGTCCCGAGTTCACCAAGCCTCTGTTAAAGAGACGACACCTTCCTCGATTCTACTGACGTCCTTCCGGCTGGAGAGTGACCTCAGTGCTGGTCGACTTGCCGCTCCGTTCCTGAACGCTGTGGTTACCGATATAATTTTCCTTCACAATCGGTCGGTTAATTGGTCGTTAATGTCTTGGTCTGGTTGCGAACCGACAGGACAGATTGGACAGTGATGATTAATGAAACATCAGTGCGATGTTGTGTCTGGTGTCAGTGCGGACTCGGTGGGACTCGGTAGCCGTGATTCGTTACTATACAGCTGGCATCATCTCACAAGTAACCCTGGCTCGTAACGCGTCCTGTTGTTTATAAATGTACCGGCACATGGTTCACTCACTTGCTTCAATTAACGTGTAATCTGAGGTGTAGAGAACGGACGAGAGACAGGATGAGAAATCTTAAAAGGGACTGTTAAATTTAGCAGGTGAGCCGGAGCGCCACCCTGTGGAGACTGCTGGAAGCTAGTGTACCTGGAGCCTTGCCTCGCCTGGAGCCTTGCCTCGCTTCGCCTCTGCCTGGAGCCTTGCCTCGCTTCGCCTCTGCCTGGAGACTGTTACCGCCGTGGAAGAGTCCTGGTTCTGTGTTCCATGTCCCTGTCTTTCCCTCGAATCTGTGTTCTGCGTTCCTGTCTCTTTCTCGACCAAGGCTCCGCCTTCCCGTCCCTTCTTTGACCAAGTCAAGGCTTCAGGGTCTCGTCCTGTCCCAGCCACGTCCTGGCACCTTGTCCAAGTCCCGGCTTCTAGTTTCCAGTTCCATGTCCTGGCTCCGCTATCTTAGTCAAATCCTAGCCCAGGCCCGGAATCCTTGTCTCGTCAAGGGCCTGTGTCATGCCCAGCGTCCTTACTTCCTCACATCCCTTGATTCCTTCTCACGCCTAGTCCCTGTTCCGGGTAGTTCAGTGCCTGTGTCTTGCATTTGGGTCCGCTCCCAACGCCCCGCCGTATGACAATAACTCACTGAAAGTAGCTGCATAGGATGATGGGTAGCGGTCACGAGTAGTCGAGGCGCCGAGTTCCGGTGTGAGGTAGTAACTCTGCACTTTTATGGATCTCTAGTTTAATCGCACCTGAAGTGTTGCAATTAAATTACAGAGAAAAAAAAAATGTTCTGGAGGTTTTGGACGGTGGTGTACAAGGATATTGCCTAGATAACGGGAAATCGGGCAGTCTTTGGATTTTCTCAGCGGCAGTTGTTGAACTGGGGTTGTGGGCTGGGGAGGCGAGTAGCCGCCTGGGAGTTGTAGTCATTGTGGTGAACTACATATACCTGTCTGAACACGCACCCGCCACCCCACCCCCCCACCCCCGCTGACTGCTTATGTGGTGGTCACTTGCTGCTTGTGCTTTCTTCCAGCCAATAAACGCCTACCGTAACTTACGTCTCCGAGAGTTATTGATGGTGTATCAGTCATATTGCGTTTGCTCCTAGTTCGCTCCTCAACACTGTTCCTGATCCACAACAAACTCCGCCCGAAGAGATTAACCGCGGGCTGGCGACCTGCCGACTGCAGCAAATTGATCAACTCCTAAATGGCGAAGGAGCAGAAGTGGTTGGGCTGAGACTGGGGCAGATGTGCACGCAACCTGCCGTAGCTCAGATCCACTTTTTCCCCCAGTTGTCAGTGGCCGAGGTAACTGTCGCCAAATATGAATTCATACGACGGTCAGTTCATATGAACGTCAGTCAGGGAGAGTGATCTTGTACACAGTTAAACAAAACGATGATAGTTTCTGTTCTTCCCAGTCGGAGAAGAGACTATGAAATCAATGGATCATGGTCGGCATGGCAGTTCTCTTATTAACGGTACTTTACAGCTGGATAAAATAAATAAATTCCGTGATGTTTAGAACCGACCTGGTGAATTCTGTTGCTGAGTCGTCACATCAAACTGTGGGAATTGAAAGTATTTTGAAACCTGCAGAGAAGTATCTCGTTATAACTGATGCTATGTGGGAAGTTGTGAATGAAGCTCTGAAGCGTTTGGTGTCTGAATCCCAGTCGACATTATGGGATTAAAATATTGCAGAGGAATGCGAGAAACATGATTTCCAATGCTCCATACTCTATAAAAAAACATTATATCTGACTTGTGAAATCCTCCCGATGTTATATGTGTTCAGGAAACTCTCACCACGAAATAAAATATTTATAATAACTCTGATACACCTAGATATTTAGTTTCAGTTTATAACATATTGGCTGTCGTCAGCATGTTGGACGCTATGGGTGATGAAAGATTGGGAAGTGACATTTGACTGCCTTTATAAACCGTTGTTTAGATTTATATAGGGGACAAGAGTCAAATCGGGAGGACGTGAATTTTTTGTTGAAGCAAATTGGGAGGAGTTTAAAGCTTTATGTGATCAGCGTCTGTCAGGGCTGAATGTTGAGTTTGATGTCGATTTTGACAATAAAATGTAATGTCACATTATTCATCCAATAGTATTGAAAGTGATTCCTATTAAAATGGAATTCATGGGAGAAAAGCGGCACCGTGGTGGACTGAAGAGTGCATAGAATCAATTAGGGAGAGCATTGAAGAGTTTAGGCAAGTTAAGAAGTATCAGTCTCCCAGTGATCTTATCAACAATAAAAAGGCTACAGGCTGTGCTGAGGAAAGTGTTGAAGATTGCGAAAAGCCTTTACTGGAGGGCATATTGAGATTATTCTGGAAGGGATATTAAACTTAGGTTAAGTTTGGCTAATCATTAAAGGAAATGTGTAGTACGGTCCGTAATGACCCTGATGTTTCGTTATTGATGGATGAGGGTAAAATGATTGCTACTCAAATGGAGACTGTTGAGTTATTGGCTGTGTCATTTGCCGCCATTCATAAACAAGATAACTGAAGCGAAGAGGTTAAATATGTAGGGATAAGGGTCTCAGTGAGTACACTGGTGTGTTGGCAGTCAGGTGTAGCAATGATAGTATCAGTGATGTTGAGTTGTCTATGTGTGAATTTAAGAGGGCAGGTCGGACGTCTCCAGGAAAGGATGATATATGTTACTGTATGATTACACATAAGAAAGCAAACAATCTTCAGCTAATATTAATACATTTGATGAGGCAATCATTCTTCCTCGTGAATAATGGAAAAACTTCAATAGTAGGGAAATAAATTTGGCCCGAGAAAATTTACACGGGCTGTTTGCTAGGACTTGATGTTCGAAACACGATGGACATTTCATTGAGAATACAGTGTGATGAGTGTCATACAGATAGGGAAAATTCAGACAATCCTTGTCCAATGTGTTTGTGTAAGACCCGTGCGGGGGATAAATAATAAAACGACAGCTGTTTGCTTGCTGGCGTCTGGCGCGCGCACACACACACACACACACACACACACACACACACACACACACACACACACACACACACACACACACACACACACACACACACACACACACACACACACACACACACACACACACACCACTACACGTTCCAATCTAATCTGCTCGGCGACTGTCTGTAAATGACCTAATTCACTCCAATATTTTGTGTCTGGCAAATGGTTCCTTTGCAGTGCATTTGGAAACACATTCAATCGGCAGGTCACTCGAAGGTTCAGTGACGTTAATTAGGACAGATTGAGCCTCACAGATGTTCTATCATTAATTCACGCAATTACTTACCATCCGTCACCGTGGGGGATTGCACTTGACTGACGTAATTAATGTGTAAATAATTTAAAACTCTCTATTTTTAAATCTGTCCCTTTGGAGTCGCTGAATGGTATTAAAAACCGCAGGCATGTGCTGCCTCAGCATGACATTCCGAGAGATCGTCCGCGGCACAGGGGAACAAATCACTGTACAGAGAAAATGTCCACAATGTCGGGTACGTTCCTGAGTGTGGAGAAAATATTGTACCTGTTCGTTGCCATCTTTGGCGTTCCTGGTGAGTCAGCAGAGCAACTCCCGTTCGGTATTTCTTTGTGGTCGCCGCTCTGAATCTGTTCATGACCATTTTACACGCTGCCAACTTTCCGACCGTTGTACAAATATATATATATCAGTGACATCAATCCTGTCAGTTCAACTTTTCGACCGTTGTACAAATATATATATATATCAGTGACATCAATCTTGTCTGTTCAACTTTCTGAATTTTCATATTTAATGACAGAGCAAAACTGAATCTCTGTCTCTCCTCTGACTCGTGGGGACTTAGATCGGACTCGGACGTTGAGCCGGCCTCTAATGACACCATATCCAGGGTTGTCCCAGTGCTGCTGTCCGGGAAGGTGAGACAGGGCGGCTTTTAATGGGACTCTGTCTAAATTTGCCACAATGATGGGGGCCAGAGAGATCTCCAGCAAGTGTGACTGGGAGAGTTTAACATTGTGAAGTCACTGTTTCTGAGTTTATTGATCACGGTGAACCGTGGTCCCGTGTCTCACGTCTCCCTGTGGGGTGTTTAGAGACGGATTCTACAGCTTGTTGGTCAACGATTGGATCTGATTACCTGAACCCGGTGTCCAGAATCAATCCATTGTCGGAGCCACTCATTCCTGGTTACCAACTCGTCGCTGCTTTCGCGCTGAGACGCGTCGTGAATTGGAGCACGGCTTCGTCCTGAGGACGGTCACGGCGAGTTTGTTCAACTCCATTCGTGCTGCCTGACGTGCCAGCTCCTCCAGTAATCTCTGTGTGTGGCTCCCCTCCGTATCCATTATTGGACCCATCAGATGCACAGTTTCCAGAGGCCCGGTCAGTCACGGTTAAATCAGTGAAATCGGCCCCATCGCCGACTGGATTCGGGAGACCACAGATCATTCCTGTTCATGCCGCTCGGTGTTCTCGCCGCCGATTCCTCAGCTCGTCCTACCTCCATATTGAAAAAAGGCAGGTCAGGGACACTGTAACCCGTGTCTGATTTCCACATTTTACAGTCTCTAGCCCCGGATCTTCAGCTGAATCTCGATCCCGTGTTTCGTCCCGGAGAATGTGTTCTGGGTGTTGTTCTCTTCCTTCTCTCACTCACTCTCTCTCTCTCTCTCTCTCTCTCCAGTGAATTTTCTGACAATTGTGATCCTTTCCCGGGGGAAGTGCGGCCTCTCCACCTGCACCACTCGCTACCTGGTCGCCATGGCAACGGCGGATCTACTGACCATTGTCACCGAGGTCATTTTGTTTCAATTGAATGTGTATTACTACTCGGTGAATTTCCTGGACATCACCCCTGTGTGCAGTGTTAACCATGTACTGAGATTCACAGCCTCTGACTGCTCTGTCTGGTTCACAGTCGCTTTCACCTTTGATCGGTTTGTCATTATTTGCTGCGCGAAGCTGAAAACGAAATATTGCACCGGGAAAACTGCGGCTGTGGTTCTAACAACAACCGGCGCACTGTTCTGTCTGAAAAACATTCCGCGATATTTCACGTTGCAACACTTGGTGATCATCGACAATATACCCTGGCTCTGTGTTGAATTGGAGAATTACCTCACTGACCCCGGGTGGGTAGGATACGACTGGTTTGATACATTTTTAACCCCATTTCTACCTTATGCTGGGGTCCTGCTGCTCAACGCTCTGACAGTCAGGCACATTTTAGTGGCCAGTCGGGTCCGTAAGGGGCTGAAGGGTCAGAGCAAGGGCGAGAATCGCAGTGACCCGGAGATGGAGAGCAGGAGGAGGTCTGTGGTTTTACTCTTCACCATCTCCGGCAGCTTCATCCTCCTGTGGATGACGTACACTGTAAATGTCATATATTATCAGGTTTCAGGAAAAGGATTCGATTTCAATGATTCTGAATGGATCTTTCACTACGTCGGGGGTTTCCTGAGGGATCTCAGCTGCTGCGCCAACACCATCATTTACGCGGTCACACAGTCGAAATTCAGGGAGCACGTGATCAGTGCCGTGAAGTATCCGGTCACCTGGGTGCTTCAGTTCATTAATAAATCCAGGTCGTGAGTACAATCCAGAGGCGACCGAAGTGTCTCCATTCCGGGCTCAATCATATCATTTTCACCCTCAGTTATAATTCCCAGCTGGGTTGCCTCATCGACTGACATCTCCGTGACACTAGTGTATTGTGTGTGTGTGTGTGTGTGTGTGTGTGTGTGTGTGTGTGTGTGTGTGTGTGTGTGTGTGTGTGTGTGTGTGTGTGTGGTGTGTGTGTAGGGTGGATAGGTGTGTGGCGGAAAACCACTGTCCTGCCGATCCTGAAACCCGTGGCCCAAACCAGAATACAGTCAAAGAACTACTCCGAAATGCCGACCATCCATTGGTAAGCAAATATGTCGATCTTTTCCCATTCATGTCCATCAATCTCAGTCCGACCTTGTCGCACCTATTCAGGTACTGTTTGTATAATCAAATATCAATCATACCAGGTTCGGCCCTTCACTTTGAGTGAGTGGTTAACGTAAAAGAGGACAGGGCGGGATTTGATAAGCAGCGGTGGACAGTCTAAACCTAAATGCGCATTCCTGTCACTTTCCAGATGTGGTCTCAACAACATCGAACGGTACAGCAGGAAATCAGGTCCTGCTGCTCACCTGTGTTTTTCTGAACCAATGGACCTGCTCATTGTATGTCTTGCCAAATCAATCCTGTCAACCTGAGCTAGGTCTGCTCATAACTCCATTCTCCACACATTCATCTGGTAGCTAATAGACCTCTTATCACATCTGCATCCCTCCACCGCCACTTGCATTCATTCACCTGCGCCCACCATGATGAGTATTAAGATCAAAACTTGCAACAATCTCTTCTCCATCCTGCCTTCTGGGCAAAGGCACCGAAGCATTCGGGCTCTCACGACCAGACTATGTTACAGTTTCTTCCCCCAAGCTATCAGACTCCTCAATACCTGAAGCCTGGACTGACACCTTACTGCCCTATTGTCCTGTTTATTATTTATTGTATTGCCTGTACTGATTTTTGTGCACTTTATGCAGTCCTGTGTAGGTCAGTAGTCTAGTGTAGCTTTCTCTGCGTTGTTTTATTTTTTACGTAGTTCAGTCTAGTTTTTGTACTGGTGGTCATGCAACACCATGGTCCTGAAAAACGTGGTCCTCGTTTTTACTCTGTACTGTACCAGCAGTTATGGTCGAAATGACAATAAAAGTGACTTGACTTGACTTGACTTGATTTGAACGCACATCTTCTCTAAACATTCTGAGTCAGGTTTAACATTACTATCTGACTAAAGTGTGTCTTTACAGCAGCAGTGTCGGGAAAAGATACAGAACATCCACTAAATTACACACTGCAGAAATAGTGCAAGAAGGGACTATTGAGGTACTGTTCATCCTTTCTCATGAAATATGTGCCCTCTTGTATTATAAAGGTCCTCCAGAGAAAAGAATGCCGACTGTCCACACTGCTTGTGCCCTTGTTACGAAGGATGAACAGCTCTGATGGGCAGAAGGGTGCAAATTTGCCCATGTCCTCCTCCCCTGGGAGAATCACAAACTGTTACTGTTACCACGCTGCTTATGAGAGAGAATGAGAGAGACACACAGATAAGGAAAACAAATTGGAACATCTGCTGCTGATAAAGAGAGAGGAGAGGAGCCATTGATTTACTGTTATGTATTTTGGAGAGGGCTGTTTACTTGGTACTATTCTGTTCATTAAAATTGCTCAGTGGACAGCCGCAGTGGGCAGGTTTGATGAACAAAGCCATTCAAAACTGATTGACACCTGAGACCCCGTGAGTAGGGATAAAAGTGAGGTCTGGGGAGACACCCCTCAGACACACCAGGAGACGCACCAAGAGACACACTAGTGAGCACTGCTTCAGTGTTGGAACCCACGAGAAAGTGTGCGGCATCGGAGACCGAACGAAGGAATGGTCAATTTTAACAAACAGTGTTTATAGCGAGGCCGGTGGGGGCTTGTTTGTGTGCCCACCCTTGCCTGGGTGACGAGTCCACCATAGAAGAACGGTCTAGCTAAAGGACAGAGGGGTCATACCTGAATGGCCACAACAACATATCGACGGATCAAGAAAATAAAGGAAGGTTTGAATGACTGTAGCTGTCACTGTTTGCTCGCCATCTCTCTCTCTGTCTCTCTCTCTCTGTCTCTCTCTCTCTCTCTCTCCTCTCTCCTCTCTCTTCTCTCTCTCTCTCTCTCTCTCTCTCTCTCTCTCTCTCTCTCTCTCTCTCCTCTCTCTCTCTCTCTCTCTCTCCTCTCTCTCTCTCTCTCCTCTCTCTCTCTTTAACTTTCCCTCCAACGGTTACAACAAAAGAACCAAAAACTACCTCAGCCTACATGAACTGAACTGAAATTCATACTTTCCCATGATAATTAATTATCCCCTAGACAACGATAGAGCTTGTTTATTATTGATTATTATTATACCCACACTTTTAGGTATAGTATTGCTCATGTGTATTATCTGTATATTTGCAGATATTGTTGATATTGATTTGTATATTTTACTAATAAACACTGTTTTGAAAATAGTACCAGACTCCAACGGACACTTCTATCTTTGCTGGTAAGACTCCGGGTGGTCGATAATGAGGAGTTCATACCTTTCTTATTCCTCAGTTCCACCTCTAAAGACTCGCCTCAGCCTAAACTATATATACATTAGTACAACTAAAACAGCGGTAAACTGGAAGGGTGAGCTAACAGACGTGCCCCTCCTGCAAACAAATCTTACTAATGGCTGAACTATCATGTTTACAGTCGTTGGCCCCTACCCTGAGCTCATCTGCCTTTCGTTCAATACTTCCTGCATTGAAACGGAGGCAGCTCAGAACATGAGTCCCAGCGGGCTCAACCTTTGGCTTCCTGACTTTGTCTGAGGTCTTAACAACATATTTCCCAACAATGATTCCACTATCTGTTCAATTGTTCTGGTTATCATCCCCCTGCAACTCTATCTTAAACACCACAACGACCCTGTTTTTAGTGGCAAACCTTCCCGCTGGGGTATTTAGATTCACTCCGGTTCAGGTGTAAACTGAGAGGTTGCCAGATGGCGGAGACAACGAAGGAGCTGCACAAGGAGGGGCGGTGTGATGCGGCCTCCAGGCAGGGCTCTGTGCTGTCTCCCAGCGTTCGCTTGGCAAGCTCGGTTGTTGTAGTTTGTAGATTTCGGTGGTTTTTAATGTGCCTGGAACCTCAAACTGTTTATATATGTAAATGCACGATTAAGTGGCCGTGTACATAAAGCGTGTAAGTATTTCACATATGCTTCTAATCTTTCTATTTTATACATATTATGTGTGCTTTGTGCCTCGTGCGACAGTTGGTATTGTGTTTAGCAGCTTGGCCCTGGCGCTAATGTGTGAAGAAATTGCAATTAAGCTTAAAATGAATTGAATTGAAATGAAATGAAACCGTCTCATCTATAGAGGGCGCACCTTCCGAGGAAGAGATCCCAGTGATTCACATATCTGAACAACTCGTTCCAATCCTAACATTTTAGCAACATTTTAAACTGAATGTTCTTTCTAATTTTGGACACACCTGCACACACATAAGTTTGCAGATCTGGCTACCTTTCCCTACCTATATACTGCTGACGATAACGACAGCATACCTTCGAGGAATCTCGTTCTCGTCCACAGTAGTTTTTATTTCGACTGCGCCAACAAAGACAACCCTATCGATACAGCTCACCATATCTCAGTCCATTCATTTCTGAGCCACAGAACCACAGTCAGTGCCAGACACCTGACCGGTGAGACTTTCCCCTGCTTGGTCACTTGCAGCTCTCTCCTCCCATCCAGAAGTATCCAAAGTGGTCTACCTGTTATTGAGCGGATTGGCCACAAGGGGTCTCTGCACTGACTCTGGTTTATAACACCTTTCACCTTCCTGGCTCTCACCCAGTTTCCTGTATCCTACACATCGGGTGTAAATACATCTCTATATGTCCTCCCTATCACACCCTCTGCTTCCCGAATGATCCCGAGTTCATCCAGTTACAGATCCAACTCTGTAACACAGTGTGTTAGAAGGTGCATTTGGATGACCTTCTTACAAGTGAAGTTGTCAGGAGCTCTTGAGGTCTCCCTGCCTTCCCACATCTCGCAGAGGATTATTGAACTCTCCTGCCAGGCATTGCTACTGCTCTGACTTTGCGATTATAAAGAAAGAAACAATAATTAAACTGTAAACAAATCAAACAACAGTTCTGTGTCTTCTCTCACCCAAGCTTCCTCCTTGAAGATTCAAAGATATAAACCTTCTAATTTCCGCTCAAAACCAATTTCCCCCCGCCGCTCTATCCCTCTACTCCGGCTGATCACTCACACACACACACACACACACACACACACACACACACACACACACACACACACACACACACACAACACACACACACACACACACACACATACACACATACACACACACAGAGTGAGAATCTCTCCACACCGTCCCCATCCAACACTCCTGGGTTCAGACACAGACTGGATCTCCATACGCACCGTCTCATCATACACTCCCGGGCTCGGACACAGAGTTCATCTCTCTCCATACCGTCATACCACAGACTTCCGGGGTCAGACACTGAGTAAAGTTCACTCCACACCACCGCATCACACACTCTCGGGTTCAGACACAGTGAAGCTCCCTCCACACTCACTCATCACATACTCCCGGGGACAGGAACAGAGTGAAACTCCCTCCACACAGTCGCATCACTCTCTCCTGAAGTTAGATACTGGGTGACACTTTCTCCGGACCGTCCTATCGCACACACCCCGGGTTCAGACATAAACTGAAGCTCACTGCCCCGGGACCCCTTCAGAAACTCCGATGTTCCGAAACTCCTTCCCTCTCACCAATCCCCAAACTCTGCCGTTCCCGAAGTCTTGAATTGTGTGCCGGCTCGTAGAATGTGTATGTGTTTCTGTTCAGAGGGTGTGCAAGGAACAGGATGGAATTGGAGGAAGGGTTGGTTTTGTCGGGAGCACGGACATGGTGGTGAGATAGCGGTCACTGGTGTGAATTGTTGTCGAACCAAACGATCGGCCTGTTCACACAGCGCAGTGCAGAGGCTCAGAACCGAGAGATCGATATCTGGTGGAAGGGGAGCTGGATGGTGCAACAACAGAGTCACCTCTCCCCCTTTCTCGCCATAATTCCATATAAGCAGAGAGAGAGGCAGACGTGTAGAGCAGGGGAGAGGGTTAATAGAATCGTGGAGGACCTGCAGGGGATGGAGCGGGTCAGAGAGACGGGGAGAGGAGTCGGTAAGGAGGAGATAACGGAGACGTCACGGAGTGTAGGGGATGGAGTGTGATGGAGACAGGGTGTGTAGAAGAAGATGGCGGAGGCGGAAACGGGAAGGACTGTAGGGGAAGTGGCGATGACGGTGACGAGGATGGTCGGGCTGGGAAGGAGGGTTGATGACGAACAGGAGACTGAAAACTCAATGAACCAGGAACACCTTCTTCCCCTCCGCCAGCATATTCTTGAACGCATCAGCAACACCTCCACATTGTTGCGGCATTTATTAGCTTTTTGCATTTGACATTAATTTTACATATTTGAGCCCTACGGATTCTTCAAAAGAACAAATATCCGGTGGTCTAAGTCACAGATAATAAAACAGACCGTGAATCCGGTAGAAAAGATGCGATAACGGGTGGACAGGACATTTGACACGCTGGCCTTCATCAGTCAGGACACTGAGTACGGGAGTCGGAGGTCACGTTGCAGTTGCAGATGACGTCGGTCAGGCCCGCACTTGGAGTATGGAGTTCAGTTCTGCTTGCCTTGCTCTAAGAGAAATCTCAACGAACTGGAAAGATTGCAGAGGGACATTTCCGAGGATGCTGCAGGGACAGGAGGGACTGAGATATGGAGAGAGGTCGGGAATTTTAGGCTTCAGTCTGTGACTTTACAGAGGTGTATGAAAACCACAAGAGTAACAAATAAGGCGACTGTGTGAAATCTATTCCCCAGGCCACATGATTGAGGTGAGAGTAGCTGGAAAGAGAAAAGGGAGACTGAGAGGTGTTAGGTAAAAAACAGAGTGGTATGGGAGAGCAGGGTAGAGAGGGACCAGAGAAACGGGGTTGAGAATGGGGAAGAGAATGGAAAAGAGTTGAGGGGGAGTGAGGCAGGAATGCGAGAGGAAGGAAAATGAGGATGTAATAGGTGAGATGGGAGGGGAGGAGGATGAGAGAGAGAGAGTTGTGAGGGAGGTGGGTAAAGAGAAGGAGAGATGTCGAATAAGTGAGCGACAGAAGGAGAGAGGAGAATAGGGGCAGGGGGTTGGGGAAGAGAAGATGTTTTTAGTGAGAGTCGGAGAGATGGTGGACAAAGAGGGGTTGACATAGAGGGAGTGCAGAGAAAGCTTTACTAGAATGTTATCTGGGTTTCAGCACCGAAGTTACAGGGAATGGTTGAACAAATTAAGACTTTATTCCTTGGAGCGCAGAAGGTTGAGGAGGGACTTGACAGAGGTATTTAAAATTATAATGGGGATCGATAGAGTTGACGTGGAGAGGCATTTTTCCATTGAGTGTAGGGGAGATTCAAAGAAGAGTTGAGAGTTAGGGGACAAAAGTTTAAGGGTAACACGTGGGGGGGGGGGGAATTTACTTACTCAGAGAGTTGTAGCTGTGTGGAACGAGCTTCCAGTAGAAGTGTGGAGGCAGGTTCGATATTGTCCTTTAAAGTAAAATTGGATAGATATATGGGCAGGAAAGGAATAGAGGGTTATCAGCTGAGTGTGGGTCAGTGGGTGTAAGTGTGAGTAAGCGTTCGGCACGGACTAGAAGCGCCGAGATGGCCTGTTTCCGTGCTGTAATTGTTATATGGTCATTTGATTGAAGTTGGCCCCATGGGCTGTTGACAGAGATCCTGGATCTTTTCAAGAATACCGGGGCACAAAGGTGCAGACCTTTCACAGATGAAACGGTGCTGCTGATTATTGCAACTCTGACCCCTTACTGGATTTACATTCACTGCATTCGAACTTTCCTGCGTTCACCTTGTAAACGACATTGGAGTCCACTTCCCCTGTCAAGGGGGTGGAAACAAGTTCATCTCTCCCCACAGCCCCGAGCCAGTGCCCAAAGTAATCCCAATGCCCAAACTTCTCCCTAGAGACCTGTGCCAATCACCAAAACATTCCCACTTCACACTGTCGGTCCACAGTCCACGTCAGTCCCCCAAATGAATTCAACTGCACACAGTCTGACAACAGCCCGTGTCGGTTTCCAAACTAATCTGATTGTCCACTCTTTGTCATGGTCCGGTCCGTGAAGTCCGCGTTCAGGCTCACTGTCCGGTCCATGGACTCCAGACTCCGGGTCTTCCGGCTGTCCCTTGGCTCTTTTGGGCTTATTCGTCGGCACCTGATTCTCGTCTTCTGGCCGGGATTATAAGTGGTCCTGGGTTCGAGTGTGGGTGCTGGTCCGTCTCGTCAGTATCCTGTCCTTGCCTTTGTGTGGGTTCGTCCCGTCGGTATCCTACCCTCGACTCAGTGGGGTAAGTCAGGCCTTCCTTGCCGTTACCCCTACGGTGGGATCTGTCCCTCCCGGTCCTTGCCTCCGTTGGGTAAGTCAGGGCCGTCATTGCCGTTACCTGAGGCCGGACTGTTCCCTTCCTTCCCTCCGAAGCCCTACCTGCAAGCTGCGCCTGAAGCCTTGCCCTGCAACATGTGTCTGGAGCTTTCCCTTCACCTTCTGCCTGGAGCCTTGCCTCGCCTCTCCCTTGCCTCTCCTCGCCTGTGTCTGGAACCTCGCCCTGTTTGGATCTGACTGTCTGTCCATGCCTTCGCTCGGTAGGTCTGACCGTTTTGCCGCTACCCCAGCGTTGGGAACTGTCTCGTCGTACTTGGTGTTCTTTGAAGTGAGTCCCGTCCCTACGTCCTGTACCAAAGGAGGGGCCCCGATTCTGTGTTCTGTGTTCCTGTTCTCTCTCGATGCAGGCTCTGTGTTCTGCGTTTCTGTTCTCCCACGACCAAGTCAATTCTTCGGGGTCTTGTCCAGTCCTAGTCACGGCTTTGTGTTCTCGTCTTGTCATATGCCTCGCCCAGCTCAGGGGTACCTTGCCCAGCCGGTGCTAGGGTTCCCTCGTCCTGTGTTGGGGTACCCTTGTTCTGTCAAGGAGACTCACGTCCAGTCCTGTGCCTCTCCTCGTCGTGTAGCCAAGCCTTGTCCTCGCCTGTTTCTGGAGTCCGAGCCCGAGTCAAGACCCAGGCTCTGTATCCTTGTCCAGTCTCTGACTGGGAGTCCAAGGCCAGGTTCATATTTCCCAGTTCCATGTCCTGGTTCCCATTCATCGTCAAGTACTAGCCCTGGCCCGGAGTCCTTGTCTCGTCCAGCGCCCTGTGTCGTGTCCAGCGTCCTTTCTTCCTCACTTCTCTTGCTTCCTTCTTCCCCACAGATCTGTATCAGTCCCAAATTAATCCCAGTACCCAACTTTCTCCTCACAGTGTCCGTCCCCGAAATAATTCTCTGACGCATTTTCTCCCCGCAGATTCTTGTCTGTCCTCAAACTCCCCTCACTAGACCACCCATCAGGACTGAACACTTCCAGTTCCCAAAATATCCCCGTACCCCACCTCCCCCCACAAGCGAGTTTCAGTCCCCAAAATGAGCTCATTGCCCCGCTCTCTCACCATTGACAAGTGCCTCTCCACAAATCAATTTCTATGTAACCTCGGTCGCCACAGTCCCGTCTCCACACCGAAAAAAAAAATCCCACATCCCACAAGCACGGTCTAACTAATCCCATGCCCACTCTCTTTCAGCAGAAAACCGAATGACCCCAAATCTCACCCGGCTTTGCATTTTCCAATCCAGTATGAAGTGTCTTGGTCGCCCGACAGTGTTGTTAACAAAATTCTGTGAAATAAAATTGCTAAAGGATTGAAATCGAGAAAAATTTAAGGGATCTCAGATCAATGGAGCATGTGATGGGATGGTGTGGAGAGAGCTTCACTCTGTGTCTGACTGCGGGAGTGTGTGATGGGACGGTGTGGAGGGAGATTCACTCCGTGTCTGACTCCGGGAGTGTGTGATGGGACGGTGTGGAGGGAGATTCACTCTGTGTCTGACGCCGGGAGTTTGTGATGGGACGGTGTGGAGGGAGATTCACTCTGTGTCTGACCCCGCGAGTGTTTGATGGGACGGTGTGGAGGGAGATTCACTCTGTGTCTGACGCCTGGAGTTTTGTGATGGGACGGTGTGGAGGGAGATTCACTCTGTGTCTGACCTCGGGAGTGTGTGATGGGACGGTGTGGAGGGAGATTCACTCTGTGACTGTTCCCGGGAGTGTGTGATGGGACGGTGTGGAGGGAGATTCACTCTGTGACTGTTCCCGGGAGTGTGTGATGGGACGGGGTGGAGGGAGATTCACTCTGTGTCTGACCCCGGGAGGGTGTGATGGGATGGTGTGGAGTGATCTTTACTCTGCGTCTGACCCCGGGAGTATGTGATCGGATAGAGTGGAGGGAGCTTCACAATAGTGTGGATATTTCTTAATTGGATCTAGCACACACCTCTTCCTCCTGTGGAATTAATTTCAAGAAGTTTTGATTCAGAGTTACAACAATGCTGCTTCGCCGCATCATAAGATTTTGCAGACTTGGATATAAAATAACAGCGATCTTCATTTCTGATCCAGTCCTGGGAACATGCTTGCTCTGGAAGGGAGAAATAAGGAACAGTGAATGTTCCACCGTCCGCCTATTACGTTCAGCGGGAGTTAGACAAGGATTCCCCCCTGCTCCGTTCATCACACACACCGACAGTTAATTACAGAATTAAACTCCCTACATAACGTCCCGTTGCACACATCAGGGATGAGAAACAGAGTGAATCTAAATGACATTTGTCCCATCTCAAACTCCGTAGTCACACACACTGTGAATATCCCCTCCACTCCGTCCCGTCACACACTCCGGGAGACGGACACAGAGTGAACTTCCCTCCACACCATCCCGTCACACACTCCCGGGGTCAGACAAAGAGTGAATCTCCCTCCACAGCGTCCCATCCAACGCTGCCTTGGTCAGACACAGAGTGAATCTCCCTCCGCACCGTCCCTTCACACTCTCCCGGGGTCAGACCCAGAGTGAAGCTCCCTCCACACCGTCCCATAATACACTCCCCAGCTCAGACACAGAGTGAATCTCCCTCCACACCGTCCCATCACACACTGTCAAGCTCATTCAGAGAACTTTGTTCACACCCACAACATCCGTACACACAGCACGTTGTCAGACACAGAGTGGAGAACCTTCCTAGACATCGTCCCATCACACATTCTAGGGGTTAGATTCAGAGTGAAATTGCCTTCACAGCATCCCATCACACACTCCCACGGAGAGGTTTAAAATGAAGATCCCTCCACACTGTATATCACAATCAGAAGTGTTATGTACGTAGTAATCCTCCGTCCCTATCATCCCATTAGAAACACGGAAACAGAAACATGGAGAACCGGAAGCACAATACAGGCCCTTTGACCCACAAATTGTATTGAACATCTCCTTACCTTAGTATTACCTCGGCTTGCCCATAGTCCTTTATGTTTCAAAGCCCCATTTCAATAATTTCAACACTGGGAAAAAGCCTCTGACTATCCACACGATCAATGCCTCTCATCAGCTTTTACACCTTTGTCATGTCACCTCACTCCTCAGTCGCTAGAAGTTGAAATGGCCAAGTATATACAACCTACTCTCATAAGGCATACCGGGCAACATCTTTGTAAATCTCCTTTGAACCCTTTCTAGAGTTTCCACGTCCTTCCTGTAGTGAGGTGACCAGAACTGAGCACAGTACTGCAGGTGGGGTATGACCAGGGTTCTGTATAGCTGCAAGATTACTTCTTGGCTCTTAAACTCAATTCCATGTTTGATGAAGGAAAATGAACCAGCCCAAGCTTACTTTGGTTGAACTCCCTCCGCCACATCTTAGGCTAGTTTTGCATCCAATCAATGTCCAGCTGTAACCTCTCACAGCCCTCAACACTGTCCACAACACCCCCAGCAAATTTACTAACCCATCCCGCCACTTCCTTATCCAGGTCATTTATAAAAATCACAAAGAGTATGGGTTCCAGAAAAAAAATCCGGAGTCACAACTTTGGTCACTGGCCGCCATGCAGAATATGACCCGCCTACCACCACTCTTTACCTTCTGAACGCAAGCCTGTTCTGGATCCACAAAGCAATTTCCACTTGGATCCCATGTCTCCTTACTTTCTCAATAAGCTTTGCATGGGGTACTTTATCAAATGCCTTGCTAAAATCCATATGCACTGCATCTACTGCTGTACCTTCATCAATATGTTTAGCTACATCTTTAAAAATTCAATCAAGCTCGTACCGACCGACCTGCCTTTGACAAATCTGTGCTGACTATTCTTAATCATATTATGCCTCTCCAAATGTTCATTAAACCTGCCTCTCAGGATATTCTGCATCAACTTAACTACCACTGAAGTAAGACTCACTGGTCTATTATTTCCAGGACTGCACCTACTCCGTTTCTTGAACAAGGGAACAAAATCCGCAAACCTCCAATCCTCAGGATTCTACACTCCCAGAGTCAGCAACAGGATGAAGCTCGGACCGCAGCCTCCCATCTCACAGCAAAGTGCCAAACACTGAAGGAAGCTCCCTCTACACCGTCTCATCACATATTCCAGCGGTCAGACACAGTGTGAAGCTCCCTCTATATCGTCCTATCACATGCTGCCGGCGTCAGGCACAGAGTGAATCTCCCTGCACATCGTCCCCACACACACTCCGAAGATGAGGCACGGCATAGAACTACCGCGGAACCGTCTCAACAAAGGCTCCCGGTTTCAGTTATAGGGTAAAGCTCCCTGCACGCCAACGAATCACACACCTCCTGGGGTGAAACACAAATTCGGATTCCATCCAAAAAATCCTGCCATCCACCCCTGTGGACAGACGCAGAGTGAAGCTCTTGTCTCACGGTACCATCATACACTCCCCGGGTGAGATGCAGAGTGAAACTCTTGTTTCACGGTACCATCATACACTCCCCGGGTGAGATGCAGAGTGAAGCTCTTGTTTCACGGTACCATCATACACTCCCCGGGTGAGATGCAGAGTGAAGCTCTTGTTTCACGGTACCATCATACACTCCCCGGGTGAGATGCAGAGTGATGTTATTTCACTCTGTCCCTGCACACATGAACGTGATCAGCCTCAGACCGAAGCTCTCTCTCCACCGCATTATCACACATTCCACGGGTCAGATATGGAGTGAAGCTCCCTGCACACTGTCCCTTCCACTGTCCTGCGGACAAACACAGAGTGAACCTCACTCCAAACTACCCCATCACACCCTCCCTTAATCAGACAGGGAATGAAACACTTTCAGCATCATCCCACCGCTCACTCCCGTGGTCAGACACAGTAAGATGCTCCTCTACATCGTCACATCAGACAACACTGAGGTCGGAAAACGAGAGAGGCGCCGTCCGCACCGTCCTGGCACACACTCCCGGTATTGGAAACAGAGTGAAACACCATCAATGCCGCGTACACCGTCCCCGGTGTCAGAAAGAGTGATGCCCCCCTCCGTTGCCATAGATCCCCAGCACAATCTGTTGCCAGTCACTGGATGAACCTCCTTCCACACCAGGCGGACAGATACTCCAGGGGAACGAAACAGACTGTCACTCCCTCCTCACTCTTCCATAACACACAGTTCTGGTCAGACAGAGTGAAGCTCTCTCTGGAGAACCGGAGAAGGTTTCTGTCTTTGAGTGAAACTCCCTCCACATCGTCCCTTCGCAAACTCCCGTGGTAAGCAAAACCGCGATGCTCCCTCCGTAACTTCTCATCAAGCAACCTGTCGCCAGAAACTGAGGGAATCTCCTTCCATACTGTCCCATCACACTCAGCTGTGGTCATGCACAGAATGAAGCTCACTCCACAGCGTCCCATCATACAGTCCCTGGTAAGTAACTGAGAGAACCTCTCTGTGAACCGTCCATGACAAATCCACCGCCCGGGGTCAGGCAGATAGTGAAATCCAGTCAATATCTTCCAGTGGTACACTCTCGGTGTCAGACTACTTCCACAAAATCCAGTCACTCAAACCGGTGTCATATAGCAGCTTCCTCTGCACTATCCCATCACTCACTCCCGGTGTCAGACTCCTTCCACAACATCCAATCACTCAAACCGGTGCCATATAGCAGCTCCCTCTTCACTACCCCATCACTCACTCATCAGACACAGGGTGAAGCTCCCTCTCCACGATCACATCACACACTGCCAGAGACAGGCACAGAGTAAAGATTCCTCTCTCTGTGCCTGCCCTGTGATGAGGAGCGGGTGAAAGAGGGGGATGATGACTCACCTCTTCTGCTGTTCAACAATTGACAGAATCGAGCCTTGATTTCGTTGACAGATCTGTACTTCGTTTCCATCTCAGTGAACTGGTGACGGAGATCGCTGTGCCTTCGTTTAAGATCGGACAGATTAGAGTTGAGCACAGAGAGATTCTTGAGACAGGTTCTCAGGGAGAGATCCAGGTGGGAATTCTCCGATATCTTGGATTCAAAGGTTGAGTTTAACTCATGGACTTGTATTCGACATTGGTGGTGGGTCGCGTTTAACTCTTTATAATCTTCGTTTCGTTTCATCTGAGACCGACGGATCTGTGATACTGAGAGAGATTATGAAGGATGTTTACAGTGTGTTAGGGTCACGCCAAGAGCGGGTCACGGAGGGTGCTGTGACAGAGACAAGGTGAAGGGTATCACAGAGATGGGTGTAATGATGTCACAGCGAGGGACGGCGGCGCACCGTGAGGGGCTTGTCTGTTTCACGCTGAGGGGTATACTGCGTCAGAATTGTGGTGAAGATTGATACTCCGTCTTTGAGTGGAAAATATCCGAGTCGCTGAGAGGGACGTTTCGGTGCCACTGTGATAAGTGTTTTATTTTCCTGTACCCGTAATCGTAGTCTTTTCCTGCAGTCGTGTAATGAGACAACATGAAGTGGATCTCGATGTCATGGTGATGGATATGTCAGACTGAAGGCTCTGCTGGTGTCACGGTGAGAGAGGTATCTGTGTCTGTGTGGGGTATGTCTCTGCCACGGTGAGAGACATGTCATGGCCACGGTGTATATGAGAGTGTCACACTGAGGTGTGTGTCGGTGTTACGGAGAGTACTATGTCGGTGTCATTGTGAATTTATGAGTCGCTATCACGGTGAGGGTTTTACCTGTGTCAGGGTGAGGTGTGGGTAGTTGCCTCAGTGAGCGGTACATCGGTGTTATGTTGAGGGGTGATGCTGTCTGGATAAGGGGTGTGACAGTGACGTGTGAGTCTTTCTTTAGGAGTGTACGTGTCTCGTTTAAGGTCATGACAGTGCTACTGGGATAAAATTGTTGATGCTATGGTGAATTGCGTGTCGGTGTCAGGACGAGTCTTGATTGCGTTACTGTAAAGGTCGTGTCTTTATCACGGTTAGGGGTGTGTCCGTGTTGTGGTGATGTGTTTTAGTCGGTGTTACGGTAAGCGGCGTGTCGGTGTCACTGTGGTGTTTTACAATAACAATTCATTCCTATCCCTTTACGTATGGTCTGATTCCACCGGGAGACCGTTCCACTCACTATGGATCGAGAGACCGGCCACTATCACGATGAGGGCGGACGGAACTAAGCAGAGTAGGCAGATCAGACGGTACGGTCTATTTCCGATCTTCCCTTTCGATTCCCGGTCATGCGCCGCTGTGGGGAGACCATACGACCATAAGACTACAAGATATAGTAGCCGAAGAAGGACATTCGTTCCATCGAGTCTGCACCGCCATTGAAGCATGCGCAGATCTAATTCTTCCTGTCATCCCCAGTCCCCTGCCTTCTCCCTTTACCCTTTGAAACACTGCCTTAAATGACTTGGCTTCCGTAGATGCTCCTGGTAACAAATTCCACAGATTTACCACCCTCTGACTAAAGTAATTTATCCGAATCTCAGTTCTAAAAGGAGGTCCTTCAATGCTGAAGTACTGCCCTCTTGTCCTAGCATCCCTTACCACTGGAAGGAGCATTTCCATATCTAATCTGTTCCGGCCTTTTTAACATTCCGAATGTTTCAGACAGACAGAGAGACAGACAGACTTTATTGATCCCGAGGGGAAATTCGGTTTCGTTACAGCCACACCAACCAAGAATAGTGAAGAAATATAACAATATAAAACCATAAATAATAAAATAGTAATAAGTTAATCATGCCAAGTGAAATAAGTCCAGGACCAGCCAAATGGATCAGGGTGTCTGACACTCGGAGGGAGGAGTTGTAAAGTTTGATGGCCACAGGTAGGAATGACTTCCTATCTTCCTATAACGCTCAGTGTTACATCTTGGTGGAATGAGTCTCTGGCTGAATGTTCCACCCCCACAACATCACTGGCCTTACGAATGAGTTTGTTGATTCTGTTGGTGTCTGCTACCCTCAGCCTGCTGCCCAGCACACAACAGCAACCATGATAGCACTGGCCAACACAGACTCGTAGAACATCCTCAGCATCGTCCGGCAGATGTTAAAGGACCTCGGTCTCCTCAGGAAATAGAGACGGCTCTGGCCCTTCTTGTAGACAACCTCAGTGTTCTTTGACCAGTCCAGTTTATTGTCCATTCGTATCCCCAGGTATTTGTAATCCTCCAGCATGTCCACACTGACCCCTTGGATGGGAACAGGAACCACCCTAGACCTCCTCAGGTGTCCACCACCAGATCCATAGTCTTTTTTTCTGTGAGATCCTTCCTCATTCTTCTGAACTCCAGGGATTACAGCCCAAGAGCTGTCTGACGTTTCTCATACGGGAACATTTTTATTCCTGGAATCATTCTCGTGAATCTTCCCTGAACACCTCTCTAATGTCAGTATAAATAAGGAGCCGAAAACTACGCACAATACTCTCAGCGTGGTCTCACCAGTGCCTTTTGGTGTCTCAACATCACATCCCTGCTCTTAAAGTTTATACCTCCAGGAATGAATGTCAACATTTCATTCGCTTTCTTCACCACTGACCGAACCTGGAGGTTAATCTTTAGGGTATCTTGCACAAGTACTCTCAAGCACCTTTGCATCTCTGCATTTTTGAATTTTCTCCCCATCTCAATAATAGTCTGGTTATTATTTACATCCATCAAAGTACATGGACATACACTTAAACATTATATTTCATTTGCCACTTCTTTGCCCATTCCTCTAAACTATCTAAGTCTCTCTGTTTCCTCAATACTACCCCTTTCATCGGCTGCAGAAAAGGTGGACACATGGAAGGATTGTCTAATGAGTCTCTGTTTGTGGAGGTTAGGAACAGGAAGGGGTCAATAACTTTACTGTTTTTTTAAAGACCGCCAAAAGAGTAACAGGGATACCGAGGAGCAGATATGGCAAACAGATCCTGGAAATATGTGATAACACAGATTTGTCGTAATGGGAGATTTTAATTTCCCAATATCGATTGGCATCTCTCTAGAGCAAGGTATCTGTCAGTTTGTTCAGGAAGGTTTTTTGACAAATATGTTGACGAGCCTACAAGAGAAGAGGCTGTACTTGATTTGGAATTTGGGAATGAACTTGGCCAGGTGCCACATCTCTAATGTGAGAGCATTTTTGAAATGGTGATCATAATTCTATCTCCTTTGCAATAGCATTGTAGGGAGATAAGAACAGACAAGTTAGAAAAGCGTTTAAATGGAGTAACAGGAATTATGATGCCTCCAGGTAGGAAATTGGAAGCTTA
The DNA here is from genome assembly GCF_048418815.1 of Hemitrygon akajei. Taxonomy (NCBI): domain Eukaryota; kingdom Metazoa; phylum Chordata; class Chondrichthyes; order Myliobatiformes; family Dasyatidae; genus Hemitrygon; species Hemitrygon akajei. Next base: position 106,859 of record NW_027331932.1, read on the forward strand.
AAATTAGAAACAGATATTATCAGGGAAAGGTACGGAAGAAATCTGGCGAATGCTGTAGAGGATATGTGCCTGGAGTTCTGCATAGGTATTTTCCAATGAGACTGGGACGATATGGTAATGTAAAAGTTCTGTGATGTATAAAGGATGTAATAAACCTAGTCAGGAAGAAAAAGAAAGAAACTTGCAAAAGGTTCAGAGAGATAGGTAATGTTATAGATCTAGAAGATTATAAGGCGAACAGGAAGGAGCTTAAGAGGGAAATTAGGACAGCCGAATGGAGCCATGAGAAGGCCTTGGCGGGTAGGATTAAGGAAAGCCCCAAGGCATTCTACAAGTATGTGAACAGCAAGTGGATACGACGTGAAATAAAAGGACCTATCAAATGTGACAGTGGGAAAGTGTGTATGGAACCGGAGGAAATAGCGAAGGTACTTAATGAACACATTGCTTCTGTATTCACTACGGAAAAGGATCTTGTTGAAATTAGGGATGACTTGCAGCAGAGTGAACAGCTTGAGCAAAGAAAGCGGTTGTACTGGAGTGTTTGGAAAGCATCAAGTTGGATCAGTCGCCGGGACCGGATGACATGTGCTCCAGGCTACTGTGGAAGGCAAGGGAGGAGATTGCTGAGCTTCTGGCAATGATCTTTGAATGGTCAATGGGGACTGGAGAGGTTCCGAGGATTAAAGGGTTAAGGATGTTGTTCCTATGTTTCAGAAATGGAGTAGACATAGCACAGGAAATTATACACAAGTGAGTTGTACCCCAGTGAGTTGATGTAAGTAAGTTGATGAGTAAGTTGATGGAGAAGATCCTGATAGGTAAGATTATGAACATATGAAGAGGTATAATATGATTTGGAGTAGTCAGCATGGTTTTGTCAAGGGCAGGTCGTGCCTTACGAGCCTGATTGAACTTCTTGGGATGTGACTAAACACATTGGTGAAGGAAGAACAGTAGATATACTGAATAGGGATTTGTAAAGGTACCCCATGCAAGGCTTATTGAGAAAGTATGAAAGGCATGGGATCCAAGGGGACATTGTTTTGTGGATCGAGAACCGGCTTGCCCTCAGAAGGCAAAGTATGGTTGTAGACGAGTCATATTTTACATGGAGGGGCTGTCATCAGTGGAGTGCCTCAGGGATCTGTTCGGGGACCCTTACTCTTTGTTGATTTTTATAAATGACCTAGATGAGGAAGTGGAGGGATGTGTTACTAAGTTTGATTAGGACACGAAGTTTGGAGTTTTGTGGATAGTGTGGAGGGCTGTCAGAGTTACAGCAGGACATTGATAGGATGCAAAACCGGGCTGAGAAGTAGCAGGTGGAGTTCAACTCAGAATAAGTGTGAAGCGGTTCATTTTGGAAGGTCAAATAAATTGGCAGCAGATAGTATTAATGGTTAGACTCTTGGCAGTGTGGAAGATCAGGGTGATCTTGGAATCGGAGTCCATAGGACGCTCAAAGCATCTGCGCAGGCTGACTCTGCGGTTACGATGGCCTTCATCAATCGTCGACTTGAATTTAGGAGTCGAGAGGTAATGTTGCAGATATCTGGGACGCTGCTGAGTCCCCACCTGGAGTACTGTGCTCGGCACTGGTCGCCCTCACTATAGGAAGGATGGGGAAGCCGTAGAAACGGTGCAGAGGAGATTGACAAGGATGTTGTCTGGTTTGGAGAGCGTGACCTATTAGAATAGGATGAGTGAACTTTGCCTTTTCTCCTTGGAGCGAAGGAGAATGAGATAGTGCTGACAGAGGTGTAAACGATGATGAGCGGCGTTAGTCGTGTGGATAATCAGAGACTTTTTTTCCCAGGGCTGAAATGGTTGCCACAGCAGGACACAGGTTTAAGGGTGCTGGGGAATCGGTACAGAGTGATGTCACTGGTAAGCTTTTTTACTCAGAGAGTGGAGAGTGAATGGAATGGGCTGCCGGCAACGGTTGGGGGTGGCGAATACGATAGGGTCTTTTAAGAGGCTTTTAGATAGATACATGGATCTTAGTAGAATAGTGGGCTGTAGGTAAGGCTAGTAATTTATTAGGTAGGGACATGTTCGGCATAACCTTGTGGGCCGAAAGGCCTGTATTGTACTGTAGGTTTTCTATGTTTCTATGTTTACCCAGATGATCGCCCGTCAATGGAACGAGCTGCCAGAGGAAGTGGTCTATTCAGAATCTTGGAGACTTGGGTGCAGAACTTGTGAAACTCTCCAGAATGACATTATTGCGACCACTGACCTGTCTGCGCAGTGATTGGCTGTTCGCCCGGTGGCGAGTCGGTGGGAGGATCCTCAGACTCAGCAGATGAGGAGGTTCGTCTTTCGGAAAGTTCAGTTCTGCATAGGTGGACGTCAGACCGGCTGGGGGAGAGAGATAGAGAATTTGTGTGTGGTAGCGAGAGAGAAGGAGGGAGGGAGAGAAAGAGGGAGGGAGGGAGACAGAGACAGAGAGAGAGAGAGGGGGGAGAGAGAGAGAGAGAGAGAGAGGAGAGAGAGAGGAGAGAGAGAGAGAGAGGAGAGAGAGAGAGAGAGAGAGAGAGAGAGAGGAGAGAGAGGAGAGAGAGAAGAGATGAGAGAGAGGAGAGATGAGAGAGAGAGAGAGAGATAAGGAAATAGCTGGACAGACGATGGTGGCAATGGGCGGGAAATGGGTGAACATAGGGGAGAGAACGAAGTGAGACAGGGAAGAGAGAGGGAAGAGAGATAATGAGTGGAGGAGCTGTGAGAGGGGTGAGGGAGATAAAAAGTGGGGAGAGGGAGATGAGCGGACAAGGTGGAGAGGGGGGGAAGAGACACAGAGAGTGAGAGACAGAGTGAGAGGGGAAAACCAGAAGGGAAGAGTCGGGAGAGAGAGTGAGGGAGAAAAAGGGGACAGTGGATATAGAAGAGGAGTGTGTGTGAAGTCGGGGATGAGATGGAAAATGGGGGCGGAGAGAGGGGATGAACATGGAGATAGATTGTGACACAGTAGGGAGCGAGAGGGTGATAGGAAGCAACGTGTTTGCGGACAGAGAGGGAAAGAGGGCGCGAGAACGGAAAGAGCAGAAGAGGAGTGGTGTGATAGAGGGGACCGGGTAGAGTGTACGGGTAGTGTGAGAGTGAGAGAAAATGAAGGGGAGAGTTGGCAGAAAGAAGGAGAGGATGAAAAGAGAGGAGAGGAAAAAGGGTTGAGGAGATGGAGGGAGGGCAAGAGGGAGTATGGTGAAGTAGAGAGAGAGGATGAAACAGAAAGAGGAGAGAAAGAGTGGGAAAAAGGGAGAGGGTTAGTGAGGGATAGGTAGTAGCAGAAAGAGGGGGAGCGAGGAGAGGGGGAAAGAGCGAGGCGGAGAGGAAGAGAGGGGATAGATAGTGGGTAAGAGTAGGGTGAGTTTAAAATTCTATACTGTATACAGTATATATAAAATATATAAAATCATATACATTATAATTTTATTACTGTGCCCATCATCAGTCCTTCCTCGGTGTTTCCTACTCTCTGCCCATCCCCACAGCGCTCCTTTCTCAATACCCTCCTGCCTCAATACCCCTCCCACGGTACAACCACCACACTGCCCTGCCTATGACATTCTCTCTTCACTGACCACCTCCCACAACACTCTCTCTTCCTCGGATTCCATAGCACTCCACCTACGCCGCCAATCCTCGGCGCTGCCTCCAAGCCCCTTCCCCGAGTACAGGCTCCTCACAACCCTCCAGCACAGTTCCCTCCTCACCGCCTCTCCCATCAGTTCAGCTGGGGACAGACAGTAAGAGTTAGTGAAGGACCCTCTAATCCGTCCGATTACCACACACCCGGGGTCAAACACAGAATGGAGCGCTCCCCCCCCCCCCCCCGTTTCTCTGACCCACTCACCGTTGGAAGCAGACTGTGGCCCCGTCTTTGCGAACCTTCACATTCACATAAGTCTTGCCGTCGTCCATCTTGTTCAGGACTCTCTGTGTATCTGAGCTGAAAAACGACCGTTGTCAGAGGAAGCCCGTGTTGAGAGGCGGTCAAACCGACACCAGCAAAAGGCCAGGTGGGCAGCTGATAAAGAGAGGAACCGAGAGCAGGGGGAGAAGTGCCCAGAGGAAGAGTGAATGAGGACGTGGGAGAGCCAGGTTCAGGGAGATTAGATTGGCGGGTGCTGGGGAGAATATTGACAGTGGGGAGAAAGAGAGAGGGTGAGAGGGGGAGATTAGGAATCGGGAAGAGAGAGGTGAGTGGCAGTGTACAGAGGGCAGAGGGTTGAGAGAAGAGGAAGTGTGCGGAGAGAGATGGAAGGTAAACGTAAGAGAAATGGGGAAACATGCGTAAGGTGGAGGGATATATTGAAAAGAGGGTGAGGAGATTCGGCGAGATTGGGAGCGACAAAGAGAAAAACAGACTGTGAACGGAAGAGAGAGAGAGACAGGGAAAGAGAGAGCGAGAGAGAGAGAGAGAGAGGAGAGAGAGAGAGAGAGAGAGAGAAGAGAGAGAGAGAGAGAGAGAGAGAGAGAGGAGAGAGAGAGGAGATGGGGATGAGAGAGAGAGAGGAGAGAGGAGAGAGAGAGAGAGAGAGAGAGAGAGAGAGGAGAGAGGAGAGAGAGAGAGAGAAGTGAGGAGTGAGAGTGAAAAGCGATGCGTGGGGAGGAATGGTGGAGAGGAATGTAGACGATGGATGTGGAGAGGAAGATAAGTAGGAGGAGAAAGAGAAAGGGAATGAATTGGAAGGGAGAAGATTGAGGGCCGGAGGGAATGTCGGAGGGATTTGTGTCACTCATACAGAGCCTGTATTCCCCGGGAGTATGCATCCACCGTTGGTTCCTGGTTTGGGCGTTGGTCTGTTCCTGCTCATCGCCGGGGTTCCAGGCCTTCAGGTCCGCGAGAACCCACGACCCCAGGTCAAAGCCCGAACACACACCGAAGTGAGAGAGCACACACCCTCCTCCGAGTGAAGTTAAACACCTCCGCTGGAAACGCTTTTCTTCCACAAGTTTCCTCCTTTTCCTCGTTCAGTGGCGGACTCTCGCCTTCCTTCTTATTCCAAGGCAATCTCTCTCTCTCTCTCCTCTCTCTCTCTCATCTCTCTCTCTCTCTCTCTCTCTCTCTCTCTCTCTCTCTCCTCCTCTCTCTCTCTCTCTCTCTCCTCTCATCTCTCTCTCTCTCTCTCTCTCTCACTCTCTCTCTCTCACTCTCTCTCTCTCTCTCTGGTCTCCTTCTCCCATCCTCCTTTCCATTCTGCCCTTTCCCCACCATTCATTAGGAGAAACTGGAGGCATCGTCCATTCTTTCTCGTCCTCAGCTCCCAGTGGAACAACTTTCCCCGCTTCTATCTTATCTATCGCTTCAATAATTTTATATATTTCTCTAAGATCTCATTTTCTTTGGGTTCCAGTGAGTAGAGCGCCAGGAGACTCAATCTCTCCTCATATTGTCAGCCCCTCATCTCTGGAATTACCACCTGAGCCTCTTCTGCCACCGCCTCCAAATCCAATATATCCTTCCTCAAGTAAGGAGACTAGAACTTCACACAGTTACTCCAGGTGTGGCTCCAAAAGGACACTGTACAATTCCATCATAACTTCCCTGCTCTTTAGTTTAGCCCTTCCCGCAATGTAGGCAAACATTAAATTGTCATCTTGACAGCCTGCTGCACCTGCAAACCAACCCTTAGTGAATCATGCACAGGACATTGTAACTCCCTCTGCACAGCAGCATGCTTGCAATCTTTTAACATTTAAATAATAATCTGATCTTCCATTTTTCCTGCCTAAGTGGATGGGTATCCAATTTACCAACATTGCACTCCGTTTGCCAGACCCTCGCCCACTCAAACCTATCTATAGCTCTAGAGATGGAACAGGTTTGTTCCAGAGCTGTGGGCTTCAGACCATGATGCGAGATTGAGTCCCACTGGGACTGTACTCACTGTAATTTTGAAGAATGAGAGGAGATTTTATAGAAAGATAAAATTACAAAACGGAGTGATTCATTTCCTTCTTAGTACCAATCTCCCGCCTTCGCTCAGTATCCCTTCATTATCAGAATAGTCAGGAATCTACCACCCTCCGACTGAACTATGTCCAATAACGTCTCCTCCACGGCCCTGAGGTAACGAATTTGACACATTCACCCCTATCCAGGCCAAAGAATTTCCTCCGACTCTCCGTTGTAAATTGAAAGCTCTCTATTCTGAGTTTGTCTTACTATGCCCGCACTCCACCTTAGAATGCCTTCTCTGCACAGCTACTCAGTGAAGATCTTCAACACTCGATATGTTTCCCTGACGTCACCCTGTATTCTTCTGAAATCCATTTGAGTACAGACCCAGATCAAACGCCCCTTGTGTGATAAGCGTTTCAATCCATGAATCATTGTCATTCATTCCCATGGAACACAGTCCAAAGTCAGCACATCCTTTCTTATCTCAGGGACACCAAACCTCTCATAATACATAAACTTAGGCCTAACCAGTGACTTTTAAAGCCTTAACATTACATGTTTTTCTTCGTTTATAACCTCGACCTCTGGATATGAATGCTAAAATTCGATTTGCCTTCCTCACCAACAACTCCAGTAAATTAATTATCAGGGAATCGTGCACGAGAATCCGCAAATCACTTTGCGCCACAACTATTTGATTTTTCTCCCCATTTAGAAAAATCATCTCTACTTTTATTTCTTGTACCAAGGTGCATGTCTGTATACTTTCCCCACACTGTACTCCATCTGCCACTGCTTTGCCAATTCCCTAATCCGTCTTCAACACTACCTGTAAATGGGAAATGTTATGACCGACCTACACTGACTGTGGTTTCCCGATGAGGAGGTCAAACATTCTGTTGCAGAGGGGGATATACTAACCCAGGATTTGGAGCTTGCTGATTAGAAATGAGGAAATGATTGTGCTGAACGCTGAGCTGTTGTCAATAATCCGTCCCCTGACATGGTATTGCTATTGTCCAGACTGTCGAAGTCCCAGTGGAGAGCAGGTGAGATTGCTCCCTGTGAGACCTATTGTGGAGCGACAAAGTTAGCGGGCTAATTTCTTGGGCCCAATATCAATTCTCTGAGGTGCTGAAACCCAGGAAATGCAAGATGCTTGATTTGGGAGGCTTACTTGGGTTACTGATGATAAGAACTCAGACACAGTTGGCAATCCATGGATTCATTATTTTCTGAATACTGTCCTCGGCTGCATATATTTCAATAAATTAAGGATTGTAGAAAAGGTGGATAATTATGGTGAAGATGAGGTGACTGGTTGACAAACAGAGGCAATGTGTAGTGAGGAGAGGCTATTGACAGGGCAAATTCGCAATCAGTAGGATGAGCTGCAAATTAAAAGGTAGACAAAATCGAAGAGGATGAATGGAGTGCTGAAGGTTTTATATTCGAACTCACACTGTAGAAACAGAGAAACATAGAAAACCAACAGCACAATACAGGCCCCTCGGAATGTATTCTGCATTATAAGGTATAATCCCTAGTTCAGGCAACATACATGGAAATGTCCTCTACAAACTTTCTATGGTTCAAACGTGCTTGCTGCAGTGAGGCGACCAGGAATAAGCACAGTATTCCAAATGGTGCCCAATATAGATGCAACATTATCCGCTCTAAAACTCAATCCCACGGTTTGGAAATCAGTGGTGAGCGGCGTGCCGGAGGTGTCGGTGATGCGTCCGCGATTGTTCACGGCACACATGAGTGATCTGAAATAAGCGATCGAGTGTAGTGTATCGAAGTTTGCTGATGTCACTAAATTGTGTGAAAAAACAACTTGTGTAGAAGATATGGAGAGTTTGCTGAGAGATATTAATAGGTTGACTAGAAGAGAGTCTGGCAAGTGGTGTACAATGTTGGTAAATGTGAATTCATCCACTGTGGAAGGAAAAAGAATTAAATAGCAAATTACTATTTAATTGATGAAAAAAAAAACTATATAGCATGCTGTTGTACAGAGAGACGAAAGGGTTCTTGTGCAGAATCAGAGAAGATTGGTTTGCAGGTCCAGCAAGCTCTCAGAAAGGCAAGTGAAATGTTGGCCTTCATTGCTGGAGGAATTGAACTTACATAGAAACATAGAAAATAGGTGCAGGAGTCGGTCATTCGTATCTGAGGGACACAAAACTGCTCATAGTACCCAAGTTTAGGCCACACCAGTGACTTTTAAAACACTAACATTAAATCTTTTTTTTTACAGTCTCGATCTCAGGAAATAAATGCTAAAATTCGATTTGCCTTCCGCAACAACAACTCCAGTAAGTTAACCCGGGGAATCTTGCACGAGGATTCTCAGGTCACTTTGCGCCGCAGCAATTTGATTTTTCTCCCAATTTCGAAAATCATCTCTGCTTTTATCTGTTGTACCAAAATACAAGTCTATATACTTTCCCACACTGTACTCCATCTGCCACTGCTTTGCCAATTCCCTAATCTGTCTTCAACACTACCTGTAAATGGGAAATGTTATGACCGATCTAAACTGACTGTGGTTTCCCGATGAGGAAGTCAAACATTCTGTTGCAGAGGGGGATTTACTAAATCATGTTCTTGTTGATTAGAAATGAGGAAATGATTGTGCTCAACGCTGAGATGTTGTCAATGATCCGTTTCCTGACATGTCATTGGTACTGTATGGACGATCGAGGAGCAAGTGAGTTTGCATCCTGGAGACATATTGTGGAGACAGAGAAAGTGTAGTGGGTCAATGTGTAGTGCCCAGTATTAAATCACTGAGATGCTAACACCCAGGAAAAGCAAGAAGCTTAATTCCGAAGGCTTTCGCGGGGTGTTGTTGCTAAGAACTCAGACACAGTTTGAAATCGATAGGTTAAACTTTTTCTAAATAGTGTATTCTGCTGCATGTATTTCAGTAAACTAAGGATCGTCGGAAAGGCGGATAACTGTGGTGAAGATGAGGTAACGGGTTTACAAACAGAGGCGAAGTGTAGTGAGTAGAGGCTATTGACTGGACAAATTTACAGTCAGTAGCCTCTCCTCACTACACTGCTGAAGGTTTTATATTCGAACTCAGACTGTAGAAACAGAGAAACATAGAAAACCCAGATCACAATACAGGCCCTTCCACATGTATTCGGCATCATAAGGCATGCTCCCCAGTCCAGGCAACATCCTTGTAAATGTCCTCTGCAAACTTCCTATGGTTTCTACGTCCTTCCTGCCGTGAGGCGACCAGAATTGAACACAGTATTCCAAGTGGGGTCCAATACTGATGCAACATTAACTCTCCATTCAAAAACTCAATCTCACGGTTTGGCGATCAGTGGTGAATGGAATGCCGCAGGCGTCGGTGCTGAGACCGCGATTCCTCACCGTACACATTACTGATCTGGAATAGGGGATTGAGTGTAGTGTATCTAAGTTTGCTGATGAGACTAATTTTTTTGGAAAAGCACATTGAGTAGAAGATACGGGGAGTCTGCTGAGGGATATTAATAGGTTGAGTGGGCGGCCGTCTGGCAAGTAGAGAACAATATTGGTAAACGTGAGGTCACCACTATGGAGGGAAAAAATTAAGAAGAGCAAATTACTATTTAATTGATAAAAAAAAAACTGCAGCATTATTTTGTGCAGAGAAAAGTAACAATAAAACTTAAGGGTTCCTGTTCATGAATCAGAAAAGATTAGTTTGCAGGTGCAGCAGGCTGTCAGGAATGCAAATGAAATGTTGGCCTTCACTGTTGGAGAAATTGAACTTAAAAGCCAGGAAGTTATACAGCAGCTGTACAGGCTACTGGTGAGGCCACACCTGGAGTACTGCGTGCAGTCCTGGTCTCCGTACTTGATAAAGGATATTCTGACTTTGGAGGCGGTGAGAAGAGGTTCACCAGGTTTGTTCCAGAGAGCAGGTGTTTAGAACATGAGGAAAGATCGAGTCCACTGGGACTGTACTCTCTGTAATTCAGAAGAATGAGAGGAGATTTTATAGAAACTGATAAAATTACGAAAGGGAGAGATTCATTTCCTCCTTAGTCCCAATATCCCTCCTTCGTTCCGTATCCCTTCATTGTGATCTTCATGAACCTTCATGAATCTATCAGTCTCCGACTGAAATATGTCCAGGAACTTCTCTTCCTCGTAGAAGTGGAAACGGATTTCACACATTCACCCCGATCAGCGCTGGAGAATTTCCTCCTAAACTGCTTTGTAAATTTACTACTCTGTATTCTGAGTTTGTGTTTGCTAGTAGCAGTATGCCCACACTCCACATTAGAATGTTTTCTCTGCACAACGACTCTGTCGAGGATCCTCAACATACGATAGATTTCAATGATATCACCCTTTATTCTTCATAAATCCATTTTGTACAGACCCAGATCAAACGCTCCTTGTGTGATAAGGGTTTCAATCCCTCAATCATTGTCATTCATTCCCACGGAACATAGTCCAACTTCAGCACATCCGTTCTTATCTAAAGGACTTAAATCTGGTTATAATACCCAAAACTAGGCCTCACCAGTGCCTTTTAAATCCTTAACATTAAATCGTTATATATATAGATATATATTTAAATAATATATATAGTCTCGGCCTCCGGAAATCAATGCTAAAATTCGAGTTGCGCCGCATCTAATGATATTTCTACACATTTACAAAATCACCTCTGCATTTATTTCTTCCACCAATGTACATGCCTGTATACTTTCCCACACTGTACTCCATCTCACTGCTTTGCCAATTCCCAATCTGTCTTCAACACTACCTGTAAATAGGAAATGTTATGACCGACCTAAACTGACTGTGGTTTCCCGATGAGGAAGTCAAACATTCTGTTGCAGAGGGGGATTTACTAACTCAGGATCTGGAGCTTGCTGATTAGAACTGAGGAAATGATTGTGCTGAACGCTGAGCTGTTGTCAATAATCCGTCCCCTGACATGGTATTGATATTGTCCAGACGGTCGAAGTCCCAGTGGACAGCAAGTGAGATTGCACCCTGTGAGACCTATTGTGGAGAGAGACAAAGAGTATTGGGCCAATTTGTTGCGCACAGTATCAATTCACTGAGATGCTGATACCCAGGAAATGCAAGAGGCCTGATTAGGAAGCTTACACCGGGTGCTGTTGCTAAGAACTCAGACACAGTTTGCATCGATTCATCATTTTCTGAATAGTGTCCTCGGCTGCATATATTTCAATAAATTAACAATTGTAGAAAAGGCGGATAATTGTGGTAAAAATTAGGTGACTGGTTTACAAACAGAGGCAATGAGTAGCGAGGAGAGGCTGTTGATAGTCAGTCGGTTTCAGAGATCTATGGACATATACCCCCAGTTCCCTCTGCCCTATCCAACCTTCCAAGTATCCTGTTATTTACTTTGTACTCTAACTTGGAAATTGTCCTTCCAAAGTGTATCACCTCACACTTCTCTGGGCTGAACTCCATCTGCCACTTCTCAGCCCACTCTTGCATCTTATTAATGTCTCTCTGCAATCTTCGACAATCCTCTACACTATCTACAACACAAGCAACCTTTGCGTCGTCTGCAAACTTGCCAACCTACAGTTCTACCCCCTACATCCATATCATTAATCAAATCACGAAAAGCTGAGGTACGAGAACCAATCCTTTTGGGCACCAGTAGCCGAAACCCTCCAATTCGGAAAGAATTCCCTCCACCACGACCCAATGCTTTCTGCAGGCTACCTAATTCTGAATCCAACTGGCTAAACATCCCTGGATCCCATGCCTTCTGACTTTCTGAATAAGTCGACCTTGTGGAAACTTGTCAACTGCCTTACTAAAATCTATGTAGATGATATCCACTGCACTACCCTCATCTATATGCCTGGACACCTCCTCAAAGAACGCTACCGGGATTGCAAGATACGATATGCCCTTCACAAAGCCTTGATGACTGTTCCTGGTCAGACCATGATTCTCTAAATGCCCATAAGTCCTGTCGCTAACAATGTTTTCCAACAGCTTTCCCACCACAGACGGAAGGTTCACTGGTCTATACTTAGCCGGACTATCCCTACGAGCGCCTTTGGACAAGGGACAACATCCGCCTCCCTCCAATCCTCCGGTATCATTCCCGTCGACAACGAGGACATAAAGATCCTCTCCTGAGGCTCAGCAATCTCTTCCTTCGCCTGCCGGAGCTGCCTGGGGAATATTCCGTCATGCCCCGAGGACTGATCTGTCCTAACGTATTTTAACAACTCCAACACCTCCTCTCCCTTAATTTCAGCATGTTCCAGAACATCAACCGCATTCATATTGTCCTCACCGTCATCAAGTTCCCTCTCATTGATGAATACAGAAGAGGGGTATTCATTGGGTACCTCGCTCACTTCCAAAGCCTCCAGGCACATCTTCCCACCTTCATCTCAATTCGGACTATTTTTCACACCTGTCATCCTTCTGTTCTTCACATAATTGAAGAATGACTTGGAGTTTTCCTTCACCCTACTCTCCAAAGCCTTCTTATGTCCCCTTCTTGCTCTCCTCAGCCTATTCTGAACTCTTGCTTGCTATCCCTATATTCCTCAATAGGCCCATCTGATCCTTGCTTCCGAAACGGCATGTATACTGCCTTCTTCCACGTGACTAGATTTTCCACTTCATTTGTCAACCATTGTTCCTTCACCATTCCATTCTTAAGCTTCCTCACAAACTTATCGCTAACATCCTGCAAGAGATCCCTAAACATTGACCACATGTCCATAGTACTTTTCCCTGCAAGAACATCATCCCAATTACCACCCGCAAGTTCTAGCCTCATAGCCTCATAATTCGCCATTGCCAAATTCTTCTTTTTTCCTGTCCTCTCTGATTCTATGCATTTCCATGAGGGTAGTGGAGGGAGATAAACCCCTAGTCGGATCCTGGGAGTATGCACGGATGTGCCTGATGCCGGAAGTGCGTGATGGGACGGTGTGGAGAGAGTTTCACTCTATATCTGACCCCGGGAGTGGGTGATGGTACGGTGCGGAGGGAGCTTTTCTGTGTGTCTGACCCCCGATATATGTGATGGGTTGGAGTGGATATATCACACATACCTCTTCCACTTTTGAATTTATTAAAAGACGCTCAGAAACAATGTTAAAACACCAACCAACGACTGCTCTGGAAAATCGGACCAATGAACAGTGAATCTCTTTTTTCAGTTGTGGAGAGCGCCCTCTTCTTTGTGGTGGCGTGTTGGGGAGACAGCATTAAGAAGAGGGACGCCTCACGTCTAAATTAGCTGGTAAGGAAGGCGGGCTCTGTCGTGAGCAAAGTACTGGAGAGTATAACATCGGTAGCAGAGCGAAGGGCGCTGAGTAGGCTACGGTCAATTATGGAAAACCCTGAACATCCTCTACATAGCACCATCCAGAGACAGAGAAGCAGTTTCAGCGACAGGTTACTATCGATGCAATGCTCCTCAGACAGGATGAAGAGATCAATACTCCCCAATGCCATTCGGCTTTACAATTCAACAGCCAGGAGTAAGATATGTTAAAGTGCCGGGGTTAGGACTCAATGTATTTAAGTAAACTACTTAAGAACTTTTTAAAAGCTATTTATTAATGCTTTTTGAGAAGGTGATTTCAGATGCATATCATATTTTTACTGAGTTAAGTATTGTATGTAATTAGTTTTGCTACAATAAGTGTATGGGACATTGGAAAAAATGTTGAATTTCCCCATGGGGATGAATAAAGTATCTATCTATCATTATATCCGTCGGTAGTCATAGAAACAGAATCCTTTAAAGCGGCCCATCATATATTGCCGGTGGCAGGTGTAAAGTGGAGAACCCACCAAACAGACCGATCACACAGACTCGCCGGGTAAGAGACAGAGTTAAGCTCCCCCTGCACTGTCCCATCAAATAATCCTGTTATCAGACATATAGAGAAGTTCCCAGCACAATTCCCAAAACACATGCCCGGGATCAGACACAGAGTCAAGATCCAAAAACACAGCCCCAGCACTTACAAACTGCGTCCTACACAGAGTAAAGTTGCTTCCACACCGTCCCATCTCAAACTCCCGGGATCAGACACAGATTTCAACTCCCTCCACACCGTCCCATTACCCAGAACCCGACTCCCCCCCCCCCACCGTTCCATCACATACATGCGGGGTCAAACATAGAGTGAATCTCCCTCCACACAGTCCCATCATATGCTCCAGAGGTCAGACACAGAGTGAATCTCCCTCCAGACAGTCCCATCACACGCTCCAGGGATCAGACATGAGTGAATCTCCCTCCACACCGTCCCTTCACATGCTCCAGGGGTCAGACACAGAGTAAACCTGCCGCCTCACAGTCCGATAACACAAAACGGATTCAGAAACAAAGCAACTCTCACTCTTCACTCCCTCTCTGCCGTCTCACCAATAAACAGCACTTCAGCCTCCAACAGTGTGTCTGTCTCAGAAATAATAAGAACTCGTGAGACCACATGTAGAACTGAGGAGGGAGGGTGAGGGGAGGAAGGACTGTGCAGAGGTGGTGAGTTTGCAGTGTCTGAGAGGAATTGTTGCGAAACTACACGACCGGCCTGTACACACAGAAACACAGAACGGAGAGAAGAGAGTAGAAATAGCACCAACGGTACGGAGGACGCGTCACCATTTGTCTGACCCTGGGACTGTGTAATGGGACGGTGTGGAGGGAGATTCACTCTGTGTCTAACTCCGGGAGTGTGTGATGCGACGGTGTGAACGGAGGTTCACTCTGTCTCTGACCCTGGTAGTGGGTGATAGGACGGTGTGGAGAGAGTTTCAGTCTGTGTCTGATCCCGGGAGTGTGTGAGGGGACCGAGCGGACTGAGCTTCACTCTGAGCTCGACCCTGGGGTTATATGATTGGATGATGTGGAGGTAGCTACACTCTGTGTCTTACTCTCTTCACCCATTGGAACATAACTGCGGGTTGTCAGTATTTCAGAGAAGTATTGAAAGCGTGCGGCTACACTGACTGGGCCGTCGTACAAACATCAAAAAAAATACTGACGCCGGGAATGTGATACGTACACGCCAGACTGCAGCTCCCTCCACACGATCCCGTTTCACAAATCGGGGGTCAGACACTGAGAAAAGCTCCCTCCACAACGTCCCATCACACACTCCCGGGGTCAGACCCGGAGTGAACCCCCTCCACACCGTCCCATGACACAGTACTGGGGTCAGACACAGAGTAAAACTCCCTACTCAGCGTTCCATCACACCCTCACAGGGTTAGACATAGAGTGGAGCTCCCTCCACAATTTTCCATCACAGACTCAGGGGGTCTGTCACACTGAGAACCTCCCCACACACCGTCCCATCACACACTCCCGGGCTCAGACACTAAGGGAATCTCAGTACGCACCGTCCCATCATACACGCCAAGGTTCAGACACGAGGTAAAGCTCCCTCCACAACTTCCCATGAAACAGTACCGGGATCAGACAGACAGGGAATCTCCCTCCACACCGACCCATCACACAATCTCGGGGTCAGACACAGAATGAATCTTCCTTCACACCGTCCCATCACACACTCCCGGGGTCAGACACAGAAATAATCTCCCTTCACACCGTCCCATCACGCACTCCCGGGGTCAGATACAGAGTGAACCTCCCTCCACACCGTCCCATCATTCACTCCCGGGGTCAGATACAGAGAGAATCTCCCTTCACACCGTCCCATCACACACTCCCGGGGTCAGATACAGAGAGAATCTCCCTTCACACTGTCCCATCACACACTCCCGGGGTCAGATACAGAGTGAATCTCCTTCCACACCGTCCCATCACACACTCTCGGGGTCAGACACATGGTCAAGCTCCTTGCACAACGTTGGAGTTATTTCTGCTCACTTACACCGGAAATCGATTTCTCGTTTCTCAGCTTCTCTAAGTCTCTGTGTGTACAGGCCGGTCGTGTGATTCACACCATTTCCTCTCCGTGACTGGAAACTCACCAACTGTTCACAGCCCGCTCTCCCCTCACCCTCCCTCATCTGCTCTACCTCTGGTCTCACACACATTTATTATCTCTGAAACAGACACACTGTTGGAGACTACAGGAACCCTGAAAAACTGGTGATTGGTGAGAGGCGAGAGATGGAGTGAAGAGGGAGATTCGCTCTGTTTCTCAATCCGTTACTGTGTTATCGGTCTCTGAGGCGGCTACTAACACTATATCTGGCCCCGGAAGCATGTGATGGGACGGTGTGGTGGGAGATTGTGTCTGTCCCCAGGAGTGACTGATAGTTCGGTGTGAAGGAAGAGTCACCCTGTCTCTGAGCCCGGGAGTATGTGATGGGACGGTGTGAAGGGAGATTAATTCTGTGTCTGACCCCGGTAGTGTGTGATGGTGCGGTTTGGAGGGAGCTTCACTCTGTGTCTGTCCCCCGCGAGTGTGTGATGGGACGCTGTGGAGGGCGCTTATCTGTGTGTCTGATCCCGAAAATCTGTGATGGGATAGAGTTTAGGGAGCTTCACTCTTGTGTGGATACATCTTCTGTGTGTCTCACACATACCTCTTCCGTTTTTGAATTTATTTCAAGACGCTTTGAAACAGAGTTAGAACAATGTTGATATGTCCCTTCGTCTGTTCTGGAAAATAGGACCAATGAACAGAGAATCTCTCTCCAGACCGTCCATTAAATCCGCCAGTCGTCAGACACTGAATTGGAATCCTTACACACCGGCCCATCACAAATTCCCGGCGTCTGTTTTAAGGTGACAATCCTTCCGAAACGTCCGGTCACACATACACGGCGGTTTAGAGATAGTGAAGCTCCATCTGCACTCTCACATCAAATTATCCTTTTGTCAGACATACCGACAAGTTCCCAACACAGTTTTCCAAAACACATTCTCGGGATCAAACACAATGTCGAGATCCCAAAACACAGTCCCAGCAGATACAAACTGAGTTAGACACAGAGTGAAGCTCTAGCCACACCGTCCCATTACCCACTCCCGAACTCAGACACAGGGTGAAGCCCCGGCTACACCGTCCCATTACCCACTCCCCGAGTTGGAAAGAGATTGTAACTCCCTCCCTCCGTGTCTGTCATACTCGCCTCTCGATGGAGACGTTGAGTCCGGTTTTACGATCTGCACATTCATGTAAGTCCCGCTGTCGTCCATCCTGTCGATGATCCTGTGCGTCTCTGAGCTCAGCGAGAGGAAGTAACCGTTGTCAGAGGAAGCTTGTGTTGACACGGGGTTCAGACCGCACAAACAAACACCGGATGAGCAGCTAATAAAGGGAAGAGCCGAGATCAGGGGTCGGAAGCGTCAGGCAAGAGTGAGATTAAGGGTGTGAGAGGGTGTAGTATGGAGCGATGTGAGCGGCGAGGTGGCGGGGGAGTGTAGAGCGAGTGGAGAGTTAAAGAGCAAGGGGAGAGTGAGGGGTAGGTTCGGGCTTGGCAGAAAGAGAGGTGTGGGAAAGGGGGAGCGGAATGAAAGAGGGGTGGGCGAGAAGTTGGAAATAATGGTGAGTGAGGTTTACAAATAGAGAGAGTGGATTCTTGGAGAGAAATTAGGGGTCAGAGTGAGAAAAGAGAGAGCGAGCTAAGGGGGAAAAGCAAGAGAAAGAGAGAGAGAGAAACGGACATGGAGGGGCGAAGGAAGAGAGGGAGGAGAGCAAGCGCTACAGAGAGGGAGCCAGATGCAGGGAAGGGACGATTGAGGGAGAAGGAATATGGAAGTCGGAAGGACATATGAAGAGAAGAACGGAGTGAGAAAGGGATGGAAGAAACGGAAGAGTGAGGGTTGAGGACTGAAAAGGGAGGGAAAGACGGGAGGATATGTTGCTGTTACTGTCCGAGAGATTTGCAACCAACATCCCATTCCCGACCTCAAGCAGACGGAGTTCAGGAGCTCTCTCAAAAACCCTGAATCACCCTGCATCAAATCTGTCATTTCGGACTGCACACTTCGGACCGAAATGCGACCGAGCCGCTTGCCCCGTTCCCACTGCCCGGTTCAGTCAGAGTGAATCTCCCTGTACAACATCCTATCACACACCCCCGGGGTCATGCATGGTGTGAACTCCCCCCCCCCCACACCGTCCCATCACACACTCCCGTGGTCAGACACAGAGTGCAGCTCCCTACACACCGTTCCATCACAGACTCCTGGGGTCAGACACAGAGTGAATCTCCCCACACACCGTCCCATCACAGACTCCTGGGGTCAGACACAGAGTGAATCTTCCTCCGCACCGTCCCATCTCAGACTCCCGGGGTCAGACACAAAGTGCAGCTCCCTCCTCACCGTTCTATCACAGACTCCTGGGGTCAGACACAGAGTGAATCTCCCTCCACCCCGTCCCATCACACACTCCCGGGGTCAGACACAGTGTGAATCTCTATCCACACCGTCCCATCACACACTCCCGGGGTCAGACACAGTGTGCAGCTCCCTCCTCACCGTTCCATCGCACACTCCCCGGGGTCAGACACAGAGTGAATCTCCCTCCACACCGTCCCATCACACACTCCCGGGGTCAGACACAGAGTGAATCTCCCTCCACACCGTCCCATCACAGACTCCTGGTGTCAGACACAGAGTGAATCTCCCTCCACACCGTTCCATCACACACTCCCGGGGCCAGACACAGAGTGAATCACACACTCCAATGGTCAGATTCAGATTGAATCTCCCTCCACACCGTTGGTGTTATTTCTGCTCGCTTCCACCGGATATCGATCTCTCGGTTCTCGAATTCTCTACGTCTCTGTGTGTACAGGCCAGTCGTCTGGTTTCACAAACCGTCCTCCCAGTGACTGCAAACTCACCACCCCTCCACAGGCCTCAATCGCCTTCCACTCCCCCTCCCTCCTCTGTTCTACCTCTGGTCTCACACACACTTATTATCTCTGAGACAGACACACTGTTGGAGACTACAGGAACGAAGAAGTGCTGGTGATTGGTGAGAGGGGAGAGAGGGAGTGAAGAGGGAGATTCGCTCTGTTTCTGAATCCATTACTGTGTTATCCGACTGTGAGGCGGCAGGTTCACTTTGTGTCTGACCCCGTGAGTGCGTGATAGCGCGATGTGGACGTGAGTATCACTTTGTGTCTGACCGAGGGACTATGCACTGGGGCGGAGTGGACGGACCTTCACTCTGTTTCTGACACCGGCAGAGGGTGGTGGGACCGTGCGCAGTCGAGTTTCACTCGTTGTCTGATCTTGGGACTCTGTGAGGAGATGTTGTGGAGGGAGATCCAATCCGTGGCTGACCACGGGAGTATTTGAGGGGTCGCTGTGGAGCGAGTTTCACTCTGTGTCTGACTCCGGTCGTGTGTGATGGGACGGTTGGAGGGACATTCACTCCGAGTCTGACCACGTGACAGTGAGATGGGACGGTGTGTAGGGAGCTTCTCTCTGTGTCTGATCCCGGGAGTGTGTGAGGGGACCATGTGTAGGGAGATTCTGTCTGTGTCTCATCCCGGGGGTGTGTGAGGGGATGGTGTGGAGGTATCTACAGTCTGTGTCTGACCTCTGGAGTTTGAGATGGGACTGTTGGAAGCAACTTTACTCACTGTCTAAACCTGTTTGAAAGAGTTGGGACTGTGCTTTGCGATCTTGACTCTACGTCTGATCCCGGGAATGTGTTTTGGGAGAGTGTTTCGGGAACTTCCCATTATGTCTGTCAACAGGACTATTTGATGGGAGAGTACAGAGGGAACTTCACTGTGTCTCTAAACCGTCGAGCCTGTGTGATCGGGCAGTTCGGAGATTTCCTCGCTTTACAACTGACGCCGGAAATGTGATACGTACACGCCAGTCTGAAGCTCCCACCACAAGAACCCATTTCATAATTCGGGGGTCAGACGCTCAGAAAAGCTCCCTCCACAACGTCCCATCACACACTCTCCGTGTCTGCCACACTGGGAAGCTCCCTTCCCACGGTCCCATCACACAGTACCGGAGTGAGACAGAGAGTGAAGCTCCCTCCGCAACATAGCATCACAAACTCCCGGGGTCAGACTCAGAGTGAATCTCCTCCACACCATCCCATCACTCACCCCCGGGTTCAGACAAAGATTAACTCTCCCTCCACACCGTCCCACCACAAACTCCCGGGGTTAGACCCGGAGTGAAGCTCCCTCCACACCGTACCATCACACATTCCTGGGGTTAGACTCGGAGTGAAGTTCCCTCCACACCGTCCCAGGACACAGTACCGGGATCAGACACAGTGTAAAGCTTCCTGTACAGCGTCCGATCACACGCTCCCGGGGTCAGATAAGCATTGAAACTCACTCCTTACCGTCTGATCATGTATTCCTGGGGTCAAACACATGGTCAATCTCCCTGCACGCCGTCCCGATACACATCACTGGTTTCAGACAGAGCGTTTAACTGTCTCCATTGGTCCCATGGATAAGAGTAAAAACAGAGAGGACACAGAATTTTTTAAGAGGGGAACGACAGATGATGAGTCTATAAGGTTAGAACATTCGTGTGTGAAATGAGATGATGTTTCAGCAGTGA